>NC_069500.1:1129502107-1129669607 GCF_027579735.1 Bombina bombina
GGATAAATCTTACCAATGTAGCAAAGTAAATAGAAAGCTTTTTGAGAATGTTGCTTTATATAATTGCACTGAAGTTTAACAATATTCTGCGCTACTGGTGCTTTGTAGGCAAATTTAATTTTAAATACTTGCATCAGCCATAAAACTGGACCACTTACTAAACAGATATCACCATGTACATCCCTTTGTCTCTAATTAAGCAGACAGTAATTTGACATCTATCTATTTATCTATCTATCTATCTATCTATCTATCTATCATCTATCTATCTATCTATCTATCTATCTATCTATCTATCTATCTATCTATCTGTCGCTCTATCTCATCTATCTATCTATTATCTATCTATCTATCTTTCTCATGTATCTATGTATCTATCTATCTATCTATCATCTATCTATCTATCTATCTATCTATCTATCTATCTGTCGCTCTATCTCATCTATCTATCTATCTATCTATCCATCTATTATCTATCTATCTATCTATCTATCTATCATCTATCCATCTATCTGTCTGTCTGACTGTCTGTCTATCGTCTGTCTCTCATCTATCTATTATCTATTTATTTATTTATTTATTTATCTATCTCATTTATCTATTATCTATCTATCATCTATCTGTCTGTCTGACTGTCTGTCTATCTATGTATTTATCTATCTTTCTTCCTAATATATCTGTCTGCAGTATATATTAGAAATAAGCAGTGCTCAGAAAAACATCTGCATAAAATAAAACAAGTTTTAAAATCATTTAAAATTGTGTTTTTGTGGAATGCCACTCTTCCCTTGCAATCATGATACCAAATTTGGTTCTACCCTTCTGAGCACCGTTCCCTCTAAGGTGTGTGCATGCGTGAGGTTTTTTTAACTCCTTTTTGGAGCTGTCGCGGTCCGGTGGTAGCAATAATAGTGCAGGGACATTACCACAGTCGAAGACAGACTTTTGGGTGCTGGCGGTTGTGCACCTAAGTTTCATTATTCGTGTGCAGTAAATGGTTACGGCCTGTGTGAAGGTAATGGCATTTGAAATAAATGTTAGGCACCCAGCACAACTGTCAGTCCCTAAAAGTTGATTGCTGCAAGCGCTGACTGCTTCCATAAGAGAGCGAAGAGAAACTGGCAGTCTCCTACATGAATAAGCGCACTACAGGGATAATAATACTTTGAAGGGGAGTGCTGAAATTATTACGCTTGTTTTCTTAACCCCATGGTCCCTGTTGCAGAATGCAGACTGTGTAGACATAACTATTAATAAGTCAACCAATTATTGCAAAAACTACTTAATACAAATACCAGTGACCTGTAACAAATATTCATGGTTAAAGAGAGAAATACAAAATAGCCACAGAATTATAAATGTTAAAATTATTTGCGTGCATACCTCCAAACCATTAAATTGCATGCTACAAAGGTCACCACTGCTTTTTCTTATTATTATTTTATTTATTTTTTTAGAAAAAAAGTCCTGTACTATACACATATTTACTGCAAAACAGACATATTTACAGCTTTTCTTTCTACCTAAATGTACAGCAGTACAGACACATGGCCTCTCTCTGTACATTCAAAATCCTTTTTATAACACCAAAGATAAAAGTAAAATCTAAAATAAGCACCTGAAAACATTCACTAATATTTGGGGACTGGGAGTCACTTTCTAAGTTTAAAAAGTCTCAAAAATTGTATACACTTCCTTCATGAAGGGAAACCTCTCCAGTTATGTTGCACAGTGCGTGCATCTTTACATGTAGGTGTAAGTTAACATTGTCATAATGCTTCCATCCAATGCCAAATTTGTTGCTATGGTAACTTTACACTATAACATTTACATTTAATGGCTGCTCTCCTTATATGTGATCATCTCTAGAGAAAAAAAATTGGTTTTATTTAATTTTATATTTTTTAAAATATGTAATATTTAGTGCTTCCCTAGACATAGGCATAGTTGAAATAATGGAGATATGTGCTTGATTATATTTTTATATGCAAATACATATTGATATTTAAACAGGAACATAACTGTAACTAGTCCTATACCTGGGCCAGCAAAAAATATTACAAATAATAAGTTTATAAAGTGAAACATTAATAGAAAAGAGGCCTCAAAAAGCTTTTCTCCCCTCTTTTACACTTAATTGAGCATGCCGAAAAGTTAGACACTTTAACGACAGCTTAAGATAGTGTTTTAACTTTTTGTGTGTTCAATGGAAACCTGGGGGAATTTAGCACTTTCGGCTTCTATTATTTCTTATGAGATGCGGGGGTCCGACTGGGGTCCGGGTGCTGGTAATTGTATAAAACATCCCATTGGAAACTTTCAATAAGGGTAATGACTTCCAACAATTTTTTTGTTTTAAATAAAAAGAGAGAAGCGCTCATAATTTGCATAAATAAAAAGAGAGAAGCGCTCAACCTGAGAACGAACAATAGCATAATAGCTTGTTCTATGGCTAGTTACCACCCAAGAAGCAGCATCTTTTTGCTCAACATGTGCCTTTCACAGAGAAGAACTTTCCTGAAGCAAATCAGTCTGATCCTAACTTCACAGTACAGTTCAGCTCCGAAATACCAGGCAATCCCTCTCTGAACCAGAGAAACAGCAAAACCCCAGATGTACGTTTTGGCCTATTGTGGGCCTTGTCAGTGAGGTGCAGCCATATCCCTCTAGGCACACTGAGCAACGGTTCCACGTCTGGATTCCCGCATCACACTTAGGGAGACTTCCCTAAGTGTCTTAATTTGCATAAATAAAAAGAGAGAAGCGCACAACCTGAGAACGAACAATAGCATAATAGCTTGTTTTATGGCTAGTTACCACCCAAGAAGCAGCCTCTTTTTGCTCAACATGTGGCTTTAACAGAGAAAAACTTTCCTGAAGCATATCAGTCTGATCCTGACTTTAAAGTATAGTCCAGCCCCGAAATACCAGGCAATCCCTCTCTGAATGAGAGAAACAGCAAAACCCCAGACGTACATTTCGGCCTATTGTGGGCCTCGTCAGTGAGGTGCAGCTATATCTCTCTAGGCACACTGAGCAACGGGTCCACATCTGGATTCCCGCATCACACTTAGGGAGACTTCCCTAAGTGTCATAATTTGCATAAATAAAAAGAGAGAAGCGCTAAACCGGAGAACGAACAATAGCATAATAGCTTGTTCTATGGCTAGTCACCACCCAAGAAGCAGCCTCTTTTTGTTCAACATGTGACTTTAACAGAGAAGAACTTTCCTGAAGCATATTAGTCTGATCCTGACTTCATAGTACAGTCCAGCCCCAAAATAACAGGCAATCCCTCTCTGAACCAGAGAAACAGCAAAACCCCAGATGTACGTTTTGGCCTATTGTGGGCCTTGTCAGTGAGGTGCAGCCATATCCCTCTAGGCACACTGAGCAACGGGTCCACGTCTGGATTCCTGCATCACACTTAGGGAGACTTCCCTAAGTGTCTTAATTTGCATAAATAAAAAGAGAGAAGCGCACAACCTGAGAACGAACAATAGCATAATAGCTTGTTTTATGGCTAGTTACCACCCAAGAAGCAGCCTCTTTTTGCTCAACATGTGGCTTTAACAGAGAAAAACTTTCCTGAAGCATATCAGTCTGATCCTGACTTTAAAGTATAGTCCAGCCCCGAAATACCAGGCAATCCCTCTCTGAATGAGAGAAACAGCAAAACCACAGACGTACATTTCGGCCTATTGTGGGCCTCGTCAGTGAGGTGCAGCTATATCTCTCTAGGCACACTGAGCAACGGGTCCACATCTGGATTCCCGCATCACACTTAGGGAGACTTCCCTAAGTGTCATAATTTGCATAAATAAAAAGAGAGAAGCGCTAAACCGGAGAACGAACAATAGCATAATAGCTTGTTCTATGGCTAGTCACCACCCAAGAAGCAGCCTCTTTTTGTTCAACATGTGACTTTAACAGAGAAGAACTTTCCTGAAGCATATTAGTCTGATCCTGACTTCATAGTACAGTCCAGCCCCAAAATAACAGGCAATCCCTCTCTGAACCAGAGAAACAGCAAAACCCCAGATGTACGTTTTGGCCTATTGTGGGCCTTGTCAGTGAGGTGCAGCCATATCCCTCTAGGCACACTGAGCAACGGGTCCACGTCTGGATTCCCGCATCACACTTAGGGAGACTTCCCTAAGTGTCTTAATTTGCATAAATAAAAAGAGAGAAGCGCACAACCTGAGAACGAACAATAGCATAATAGCTTGTTCTATGGCTAGTTACCACCCAAGAAGCAGCCTCTTTTTGCTCAACATGTGACTTTAACAGAGAAAAACTTTCCTGAAGCATATCAGTCTGATCCTGACTTTAAAGTATAGTCCAGCCCCGAAATACCAGGCAATCCCTCTCTGAATGAGAGAAACAGCAAAACCCCAGACGTACGTTTCGGCCTATTGTGGGCCTCGTCAGTGAGGTGCAGCTATATTTCTCTAGGCACACTGAGCAACGGGTCCACATCTGGATTCCCGCATCACACTTAGGGAGACTTCCCTAAGTGTCATAATTTGCATAAATAAAAAGAGAGAAGCGCTAAACCGGAGAACGAACAATAGCATAATAGCTTGTTCTATGGCTAGTCACCACCCAAGAAGCAGCCTCTTTTTGTTCAACATGTGACTTTAACAGAGAAGAACTTTCCTGAAGCATATTAGTCTGATCCTGACTTCATGGTACAGTCCAGCCCCGAAATACCAGGCAATCCCTCTCTGAACTAGAGAAACAGCAAAACCTCAGACATACGTTTCGGCCTATTGTGGGCTTTGTCAGTGAGGTGCAGCCATATCCCTCAAGGCACACTGAGCAACGGGTCCAAGTCTGCATTCCCGCATCATACTTAGGGAGACTTCCCTAAGTGTCATAATTTGCATAAATAAAAAGAGAGAATTGCTCAACCTGAGAATGAACAATAGCATAATAGCTTGTTCTATGGCTAGTTACCACCCAAGAAGCAGCCTCTTTTTGCTCAACATGTGCCTTTCACAGAGAAGAACTTTCCTGAAGCATATCAGTCTGATCCTGACTTCACAGTACAGTCCAGCCCCGAAATACCAGGCAATCCCTCCCTGAACAAGAGAATCAGCAAAACCCCAGACGTACGTTTCAGCCTATTGTGGGCCACGTCAGTGAGGTGCAGCCATATCCCTCTAGGCACACTGAGCAACAGGTCCACGTCTGGATTCCCGCATCACACTTAGGGAGACCTCCCTAAGTGTCATAATTTGCATAAATAAAAAGAGAGAAGCGCACAACCTGAGAACGAACAATAGCATAATAGCTTGTTTTATGGCTAGTTACCACCCAAGAAGCAGCCTCTTTTTGCTCAACATGTGCCTATAACAGAGAAGAACTTTCCTGAAGCATATTAGTCTGATCCTCACTTCACAGTACAGTCCAGCCCCGAAATACCAGGCAATCCCTCTCTGAATGAGAGAAACAGCAAAACCACAGACGTACGTTTCAGCCTATTGTGGGCTTTTTCAGTGAGGTGTAGCCATATCCCTCTAGGCACACTAAGCAACGGGTCCACATCTGGATTCCCGTATCACACTTAGGGAGACTTCCCTAAGTGTCATAATTTGCATAAATAAAAAGAGAAAAGCGCTCAACCTGAGAACGAACAATAGCATAATAACTTGTTCTATGGCTAGTTACCACCCAAGAAGCAGCATCTTTTTGCTCAACATGTGCCTTTCACAGAGAAGAACTTTCCTGAAGCATATCAGACTGATCTTGACTTCACAGTACAGTCCAGCCCCGAAATACCAGGCAATCCCTCTCTGAATGAGAGAAACAGCAAAACCCCAGACGTACATTTCGGCCTATTGTGGGCCTCGTCAGTGAGGTGCAGCCATATCCCTCTAGGCACACTAAGCAACAGGTCCACGTCTGGATTCCCGCATCACACTTAGGGAGACTTCCCTAAGTGTCATAATTTGCATAAATAAAAAGAGAGAAGCGCTCAACCTGAGAACGAACAATAGCATAATAGCTTGTTCTATGGCTAGTTACCACCCAAGAAGCAGCCTCTTTTTGCTCAACATGTGACTTTCACAGAGAAGAACTTTCCTGAAGCATATTAGTCTGATCCTGACTTCACATTACAGTCCAGCCCCGAAATGCCAGGCAATCCCTCTTTGAACGAGAGAATCAGCAAAACCCCAGACGTACGTTTTGGCCTATTGTGGGCCTCGTCAGTGAGGTGCAGCCATATCCCTCTAGGCACACTAAGCAACAGGTCCACATCTGGATTCCCGCATCACACTTAGGGAGACTTCCCTAAGTGTCATAATTTGCATAAATAAAAAGAGAGAAGCGCTCAACCTGAGAACGAACAATAGCATAATAGCTTGTTCTATGGCTAGTTACCACCCAAGAAGCAGCCTCTTTTTGCTCAACATGTGACTTTCACAGAGAAGAACTTTCCTGAAGCATATTAGTCTGATCCTGACTTCACACTACAGTCTTCCCCGAAATACCAGGCAATCCCTCTCTGAACGAGAAAAAACAGCAAAACCCCAGACGTACGTTTCGTAATTCTTTTATTAGAAAAATAATCATATATGCATATATACAAAATAAAATCATAATAACAAATGCAAACAAAATATCTCTTGTTACAAAACTGAAATTTTGACCCAAATTTTTGTCATTAGAAAAAAAACAAAATGCAAACATTAAACTTAAATAATCACACAAAATAAAATTAAACGTATTTCAAATACAGACAAAAACAAACTGGAGGGAAAAAAAAACAAACAAAAAAAAACCTAAATAATCCAATCCTTCCACTTCTTTGTCTTCCAGATGCCTTCAGAATCTACTTCCCCATATCGCCTCCTATCAAAAGAAAAATACAAAAACAACTTCCCACGGATCATACCCACACAATTACCTACAGTAACTACCTCTTTCTTAAAAATCAAAATATTACGCACATCCCACAACAACTCCTTCACACAACATGCCAACAACCATATCAATCTTGCTTTCTCCTTTTCTACACCACTTCCACACAAACCATACATCATCATATTAAAAGTAAAAAATTGCACTCCAGTCAAACCCTTAATCATCCTTTTCAAACTTCTCCAAACATCCCTAGCATACTCACAATTCCAAAACAAATGAATAAAACTCTCGCTTTGAAAACAACCATCTCTAGGACACACTTCTGAAGCCACTAAACGACGCATTCTCTGAAAATCCCTTGTTGGCAAACACTTATGCACACTCATCCAACTAATATCTTTCTGCCTATTCATCAAATACTTATTACACACATTTTTCCATACCAACACAAATTCATTTTCATTCAAACCCCCAATCAACTCAAGACCTTTCTTCTTCTCCAACATTTTCAACACCATTCTGTTTGCACACCACATCTCCCTACTAACATTCTTCAAACCATATTTTTTAATCCAACATTCCACCCTTACATAAAACCACGGAACAGCAAAACATACCGGTTTCTTTCTATCAATCTCAAATAAACCATATCGTCTTAAAACATTTCCACAAGCATACTTTACCATACAACCAGCCATGCTATCCTTACCACTCAGAACCACACACCTACTAACATATTTCACAGCCAAAAATCTCTCCACATTTGGAAACCCTTACCACCAACATTCTTACTCTTAACAACAACATCTCTTTTAAAACGCTCCATACCAGAACTCCAGAAAAAAGAAAACAACACTCTCAAAATTCTCCAAAAAATCCTCTCAGGTGGTGGAAAAACTAACGCCAAATATAATATAATAGGGATCAAAACCGATTTAATAACTAACATTTTTCCTTCCAAAGATAAAGTCCTTAAAGACCAAAACTGAAGTTTTCTACTCACTTTATCAAAAACATTCTCCCAACTTTCCAAGCTTTTCAAATCCACATCAAATTTCACACCCAACACCTCAATTGCACCTTCAGTCACAGGCCATCCACAGGAATCAATCTCCCTATCATTACCAAAAACTTTAACTTTACACTTATTCCAATTAACTCTGAAACCACTTGCCATACAAAAACATTCAACTAAAGTTTTCACCCTCCTCAAACCAGCCTGAGTCTCACATACCACACTCACATCATCCATATACCAAATCACTTTTAAACACCTTCCATTACTACCAGGAACACTCACACCTCTAACTAATTTATCCTTCCTCAAACTAGTTAATAATGGCTCAATGACACATACAAATAACACAGGAGACAAAGGACATCCTTGACGCACTCCAGATTTAACACAAAATTCCTCAGTCAAAAAACCATTAACCTGGACTTGACTCACAATATCACTATACAAACATTTAAACCATCCAATAATCTTACCAGAAAAACCTAAACGTTCTAAAACATGAAACATAAAATCATGCACTACCCTATCATACGCTTTTTCAAAATCCACAATAGCAAAAGCAACAGACCTCATCCTCTCCCTCACATACCACATTACATCACGTAGTAACAACAAACTGTCAGAAATCTGACGCCCAGGAACAGCACACACTTGCTCTTCACCCACAACCTTACCAATCACTCCACGCATTCTATTTGCCAACACCTTTGCAATAACCTTATAGTCAACATTCAACAACGTAATCGGCCTCCAATTCCTCAAATCTCTCTTATCACCCTTTTTAAATAACAAAACAATCAAACCTTTCCTCATTGAAACAGGCAAAACATTCATTCTAAAAACAAACTTACAAACATCCAACATATCAACCCCAATCAAATTCTAAAAACAAGTATAAAATTCAACAGGCAAACCATCACAACCAGGTACCTTCCCATTCTTAAACCTCCTAACAACCTCTGCAATCTCATCCAAACTTAGATCCCTTTCTAACAAATCATTATCATATTTTTCCAACTTAAAGGGACAGTCTAGGCCAAAATAAACTTTCATGATTCAGATAGAGCATATAATTTTAAACAATTTTCCAATTTACTTTTATCACAAATTTTGCTTTGTTCTCTTGGTATTCTTAGTTGAAAGCTTAACCTAGGAGGTTCATATGCTAATTTCTTAGACCTTGAAGCCCACCTCTTTCAGATTGCATTTTAACAGTTTTTCACCACTAGATGGTGTTAGTTCACATATTTCATATAGATAACAATGTGCTCGTGCACGTGAAGTAATCTGGGAGCTGGCACTGATTGGCTAGACTGCAAGTCTGTCAAAAGAACTGAAAAAAGGGGCAGTTTACAGAGGCTTAGATACAAGATAATCACAGAGGTTAAAAGTATATTATTATAACTGTGTTGGTTATGCAAAACTGGGAAATGGGTAATAAAGGGATTATCTATCTTTTAAAACAATAAAAATTCTGGTGTAGACTGTCCCTTTAACCTCAATGTTTTCCAACAACTCATTTTCCAATAAAACATCTCTTGTTTTTTCTTTATACAACTCACTGTAAAACTCATGAACTTCACGCAAAACACCATCCGTACCATTAACTTCACACTCAACCTTATCAAAAACACTAACAAAACCAGTCTTTCCTTCAAAAGCTTTCTTAAAAAAATATTTACAAGACTCATCCTTTTCCATTTTCTCCAATCTTTCTTTCCTTTCTCATGCATACACTTTTTAATTATCTTTCTTGCTTCAGCAATTTCCTCATGCACATCAATACCACAATTTCTCAATTCATACAAATACAACAACCTCAGATACCATTTATCATACAACTCCCTTTCCATTCTAGCTTTCTCACAGCTTTTCTTAATAAAAAACCTCTTTATTTCCACCTTCAACCATTCCCACCACATAAGCACATTACTAAAATCACATTTTCTTTCACGCCACCTTTCATACATCCAAACAAACTGACGCTTAAACTTCTCATCTTCTAACAAATCCACATTCAGTTTCCAAACACCCTTACCATACTTGATCTTCAAATCACAATTCACCTTACACATCAAAAGGGCATGATCCGTAAAGGGCATCCGCTTTAAAGAAAAATCATCAACACATAAAAATTTAGATAAAAAACAAAAATCAATTCGAGATTTTATCCCACCACTATCACTAAAGAAAGTAAAACCCTCCCCTGAAAAAGAAACAGACCCGAAGGCATCCTTCAAACCGAAAGATTTAAGCAAATCAAGTAAAAACTTCCCTGAGCTATCCACCCTACAATCACTCCCACCCTCTCTGTCCCCATTCTTAATAATACAATTAAAATCCCCAACCAAAAAAGTTGGCTCTCGACCTGGCAGAAAAAACTTTAAAGTTTCAAAATCAAGCAAACGTTCTACCCTATTTGGAGAAGCATATACATTAAACAAACGAAAAACAGTCCCACAAAAACTAAAACTAACCAAAAGTACCCAAACTGGGACAATATGAACTACATTAAGGATAGAAAAACTAAACCCCTTAAACAAAACTCCCCCCCCCCCCATTCCTATCAGAAGAACAAGACCATACTTTAGGACCATATTCGCAGTCAGCACATTTAGGATGTTCAGAGAGACCACATTCCTGCAAACAAAAAATATTAGCAGAACATACAGATAATAATTAAAAAATTGCAGCTCTCCTTGCTATAGTTGTCATACACCTGACATTAAGGGAAGAAATGGTCAGAAACATCACAAAAATAAATTAAAGAAAAAAAAAAAGAAACATTATCAGGACTTCTTCTTTCCTTTCTTTTTCTTAGGACTCAAAGGAGATTCTTTAAATCTGCCTCTGTGACGTTCAGACCACCTAGGCTCCCCCTTGCCAGCCTCATAACCAGTAACTTCAGCAAGTTGGTTCACATCTCTTTTATCTAGATAACCAACAGAAGAGGCATCAGAAAAGTCACCTATACACTGGCTTGAGTCAGAAGGAACGTCTTTAGTAGAGACAGAAGGAAACTCTGAAATTAAAGAGTCAGCATCACTTGTAGTATCTGGATCTGCACCCTTAACTACTGGAAGATTCAAATCAGGACTTTCCCATCCATCAGAATCCACATCTATTTTTCGCTTGGAGGCAGATTTTTTCCCTTCAGTGTCCATATCCTCCTCAGAACTAGAGGACACAACAGCAGACCAATCAATGTTCTCCCCTTCACCAAGAACAGCATCAGGAGCAGCATCACAAGATGACTCAGTGAAGGAAAAATTCTCTGTCCCAGGAACAGCAACAGTATCATCCACAGAATTAGGCAACAGGGCTTCAAGAACATGTGAAGCAGCTATCACATTAGATGTAGCAAGATCCACCTCCTGAAGATGAGATTGGGCTTCCTCTACCTTCTCAACTACAGGAACCACGACAGGAACATCAGACACCTCTCCGACAGGGACCCCAACTGCAGATTTCTTACACAAAAGAGGTAATATAGAGTTCAATGCCTCATCAGAGACCTCCTCCTCATTCACAGATGGCTCAACTGCAACTGAAGATGTTTTTTTTGCAACATCAGCATAGGAAAGCTTCACTCTATCAAGCCCCTGAAACATCTTCAAAGGACACATCCTGCACAGATGACTTGAAGAACCACACAGGTCACAGGTCCGGCATCTACTACAGTGGGCAACAAGATGATCCTCCTTACTGCAATTTCGACATCTGGCACCTGGGCAATTTTCAGCAATGTGACCAAACAGGTTGCAACTACGGCAAAAAAGAGGCATGTCATCATAGTATAGGAAACCTCTATTTCCACCAATGGCGAAAGTCTGTGGAGGGTGTTTCTTTCCACCAATACCTAATTCATCTGGCACAAACCGCACCCAGAACCTGCGCTTTCCATTGAAAGTCCCAAACTGATTCTTCAGCTTGCTATCTCCTTGAACATCATCAAAGTAGCGACAAAGAAACAGACGAATTTCCACATCAGTGACCCAAGGGTTGTACATATGTACTGTCACCGGGATTCTTCTCTCCCTCTGCACACAGGCAACAAATTTCATGCCAACCAACTCTGGAGCAGCAGCCATATCAATAGTCCGTTGATAGCAGGTCTGTAAATAATGCTCATCTGTTAATGCCACATCAAAAATCCCTCTTGAAGGGAATGACTGAACACAATGCAAGCTTGCTCTTGGCATCTTCAAAACACCCTCCAAAACCACCTGCTGGACATGAGCCAAACCAATCTTCTCTCGAAAGTCCTCAGAAATCAACACCCGAAGTGTATTGGGAACATTTGGCACATTGGTAGCCATATTTGCCCTATTGCCTCTTTAGGCTGGATTTCAGAGCGCCCCCCCAAAAGCAGCATGTAGCTGAAGTCCAGGGACGATGCCACAAGGCCAAGGGGACGGCCCTACTACCCAGTTGCTCTACGCCTAAGGAGTAGCCACCCCCCCAATAGCAGCAGGAGCCCAAACCCCAAAGGGAAAAGACCCCAGGCTGAAGGAGCAGGTCTCCAGGCAGCAAACCAAGACCAAGATCAAGCACAGAAAACTGCACTTGATCCAAGCCAAAGGCCCGAGAAGCAACCTCAGCTGATCATTTCGGCCTATTGTGGGCCTCGTCAGTGAGGTGCAGCCATATCCCTCTAGGCATACTGAGCAATGGGTCCACATCTGGATTCCCGCATCACACTTAGGGAGACTTCCTTAAGTGTCATAATTTGCATAAATAAAAAGAGAGAAGCGCTCAACATGAGAACGAACAATAGCATAATAGCTTGTTCTATAGCTAGTTACCACCCAAGAAGCAGCCTCTTTTTGCTCAACATGTGACTTTCACAGAGAAGAACTTTCCTGAAGCATATTAGTCTGATCCTGACTTCACAGTACAGTCCAGCCCCGAAATACCAGGCAATCCCTCTCTGAACGAGAGAATCAGCAAAACCCCAGCCGTACGTTTCAGCCTATTGTGGGCCTCGTCAGTGAGGTGCAGCCATATCCATCTAGGCACACTGAGCAATGGATCCATGTCTGTATTCCCGCATCACACTTATGGAGAATTCCCTAAGAGTCATAATTTGCATTTTTGTTTTGTTTTACTAAGATAGTGTAAGTGTGTGCTACAGTGAGAGTGTGCAGGAGAGAGGGAGTGTGTGCTACAGTGAGAGTGTCTATGATTCTGTGAGTGTGTGTTACAGCTAGAGTGTGTATGAGATTGTGAAAGTGTCTATGAGACTATGTGTGTTATAGTGAGAGTGTGTAATGTGACACTGTGAAAGTGTCTATAAGTCTGTGTGTGTTACAGTGACAGTGTGTGTTGCAGTGAAAGTGTGTATGAGAGTGGAAGTGTATGTTAAAGTAAGAGTGTGTATGAGTCTGTAAGCGTGTGTTACAATGAGGGTGTGTATGAGTCTGTGAAGGAGTCTATAAGCCTGTGTGTGTTACATTGAGAGTGTGCGTTGCAGTGAGAGCGTGTATGAGAGTGGGAGTGTGTTTTACTGTGAGAGTCTGTATGAGAGTGTGAGCATTAAAGTGAGAGTGTGTATGAGAGAGTGAGTTTATGTGAGTGAGAGTTTCTGTGAGATAGCATGAGAGTGTGAGATTGATAGTGTGTGAATGGCTGTTAGAAAGAGTGAGTGTTAGAATGAGTGTGTTTGTGTATGAGAGTGAGATTGTGTGTGAGTGCTAGAGTGATCGTGAATGTGAGTGCTAGAGTGAACGTGTGTGTGAGAGAGTGTGTGCATGTAAGAAAGAAAGGGTGTGTAAGTGAGAGTGTGTATGTTTTGCCTCATTTAAATTGAGAGCAACATACTAGACCATCCACACTCAGGTGACACCTTAATGAACTGTTTACTACCGTTCTGGCTTGACAACGCTACATATTAAAGTGCACACAGACATTGTAGTCACTTGGCCAAATATTTTACAGGCCAACATTTTTGCGCACACTGCTCAAAAAAATTATAGGGAACATTGCTCTCCACATCCACTATAATCATGCACTCTCCTAAGCCTCATCTGATTCTATCATCTGCAAAAACATCCTTGTGAGGCTATTATTAAATTTACATTAGAAGTAGCACCAAACATGGAGTTGTAATGTTACATGACATTCACTATATGTATGCAAGGCAGTTCCTACGAATGTTACCTTTGCATTAAGTCAGCCTGTCCCAGTCTGTACTCACATTTGCTTTTTTACCTCTAAAAGTAAATCTTATCTCCTGTCCAATCTTCCATTTCACCTGGTCCATCCTGACTTATTGGATGTTTACATTTTTATGTTTTTGGTTAGTTTTACCTAGAAAATACATTGTTCTTGTAGGTTTTAATGATATCATCATGGATTTTATTATTTGTGTTCCTATTATTTTTGAGAGGAATAATGTGTCTTGTGCATGCCCATAGCACTAGAGTCTAGTGCAGCATATTATGGAGAACAAGAATACAAATATATACATTATGTATATATATATATATATATATATATATATATATATATATATATATATATATATATATATATATATATATATATGTATATATATATATATTTTATATATATATATATATATATTTATATATATATATATATATATATATATACACACAGTATATATCCCTTACTGGCTTGTTTAAAAAGATAGATAATCCCTTTATTAATACCCATTCCCCAGTTTTGCAAAACCAACACTGTTATATTAATACACTTTTTACTTCTGTGACTAACTTGTATCTAAGCATCTTCTGACCGCCCCTAATCACATGACTTTTACTTATTATCTATTGACTTGCATTTTAGACAATTAGTGCAGTGTCTGCCACTAGCGTGATCACAATGCTATCTATATGGCCTACAACAGCTTGCTCTCCCCTGCTGTGAAAAGTAAATAAAATAGAGGCGGCCTTCAATGGCTTAGAAATTATCATATGTGCCTTCCTAGGTTTGCTTTCAACTAGAATACCAAGTGTTGTAATTAAAGTATTTTATAATAATTATATGCTGACTATGATCTTGTTAAAATTGTATATATATTGGGGTATATTTATTAATGTGCGAACGTATCATGTCCGCCGGACATAAATAAATGCCAACAGCATACACTGTCAGTATTTATCATTGCATCAGCAGTTCTTGTGAACTGCTGGGGCAATACCACCCCCAGGAGATTCGCAGCTAATCGCCGCTAGCAGGGGATGTCAATCAACCCGATCTTATTTGATCGGGTTGATTTCTGTCCGCGGCCTCAGAGCAGGCAGACAAGTTATGGAATATATATATATATATATATATATATATATATATATATATATATATATATATATATATGTGTATATCCTATAGAGGATAACACAATATTATATAAAATAGGGGCGCTATCTAGATATAGTGGTGCTGGAAAAATTATATGTGATTAACAAGGTTCAAAACACATATATTCAATATTCACAATACATATATTCCCAGAAATAGTAGTACTTGTGCATAAACATACAAGAACAACTTAGCTCATAACATACAAACTGTAATACAGAATGTCCAAGTAGACAAAAGATTAGAAAATGTCCAAAATAAAGTCCAAAAAAAATCCCTTTAAAGTTATAGAGATGTGAGGCAGCTCTCCTCGATGTATAAGGCCATCCACAACAGGTTAATCTATAATGAAATAGAGAAGGCGCCACATAGCATAATTCCGTATATTAAATCAGATTTTAAGATTGTAGTTTAGAACCACTCACGTGTATAAAAGCACCAAGATGTGGTGCTGGCTAGGCAAACCGGAACCTCAGAGTTGTCCGGTAAACTCTCCTCTTGGGCAAAGACTCTCAAAAGCCAAGAAAGGCATTCACCAAACAGGCTATCAGTCAGGAAGGCACCGTCCCGCCTCCAGCAGAGGTATAAAATGACTCCAAAAGAGTGTCCAAAGAGAAACAAGGTAGCAAGTTGTATATATTAAAAGTGTTTATTACAACAAATTAAAAACACAGCCTGTGTTTTTAATGTGTTGTAATAAACACTTTTAATGAGGTTCCGGTTTGCCTAGCCAGCACCACATCTTGGTGCTTTTATACACGTGAGTGGTTCTAAACTACAATCTTAAAATCTGATTTAATATACGGAATTATGCTATGTGGCGCCTTCTCTATTTCATTATAGACAAGTTATGGAGCAGCGGTCTTTAGGTGCTTGATAAATCGGCCCCATTGTCTATAATATTATGTATATCTATGGTATTTTCTGACATTTTCACTAAATTTGTTGAAAAAAAAAGGAAACATAAAAATATGAATATGCTGAGTTTTCTAATAGCAGCAAAATGCACAATGCACTATACACAATAAGAGCAATAATACATTAATCCTTTATAACACTGCTTCACATTGTATTTTCCAGACAATGCTACTGTCATTTTGTATTTTAAAGTGTGCAGTAATAGCTCCAGCCACTTGTCAGATTATTAATCATGCTTAAAGTACTCATACACTACTAGCTGACAGGATATATTACACTTATAATAATATGCTGGTCTGCTTTTTTATATGAGCATTACCTACTCTAAATGTTGTGCTGGACCTAGTATGTAAAGATAATTCCCTACATAAGAATGATAAAATAGTCCTTTTGCCAGTGTATACAAAAACGAACATATTTGCATCTATAATTCCAGTCACATCAGTGCATAGTTGCCAAATTTTAATTTCAAATGCACAGAAGCAAACCTGATCTTTACTTACTATTTACAGGCAGTAGATTTTATATGTCAAAAAATGCAACAGTTTGCAAAAGGTCATAAAGGTAGTATGAGATGTTGCTGGAATATTTGATTATCTGTCCATAAACAACCTGGAATTGTAAATCTAATTAGGGTTGATCATAAAATATGAATTATCTACAGGGGAGAATGGGCAAATTCAACCCACAGGCACTTCCCTCCCTTTCAAATTTTATTTTGATATTTAAGAAAATAGGAGAAGCTAGTAAAGCACCTAGTAAATCATAACAGATTTTAAAAATAAATATATGTCTTCCAGAGGGAGATAAAATAAAGAAGCATAAAATTGCCCAAACTTTTCTGACAGCCAGTTAAAGGACCATTAAATACACTAGATTTGCATAATCAACAAATACACGCTATAAAGACAATGCCATAGTCTGATCTTCAAATGAAAAGTAGATTTTTTTTTCTCCACTCCACCTGTATCATGTGATAGCCATCAGCCAATCACAAATGCATATACATATATTGGCCTCTATTTATCAAGCATTCTTGCATTCGCCTAAGATCGCCTAACATCGCCGCCGCGGACCTGAATACGTTCGCCAAATTTATCAAGAAAGCTATCAAAAAGCCGCGCACCAAGTACGGAGCGAAGAGCAGCGGACTGTTGTTAACTAACAGTCATCAATCTCGCTGCTCTTCGGCTTTTATACAGCTTTCTTGCTATACTGTCACTAAGTACCCACACTATACTATACTGTTTTAACCCCTAAACCGCAGCTCCCGGACCCCGCCACCACCTACATTATACCTATTAACCCCTAATCTGCCGCCCCCTATATCGCCTCCACCTACATAAAGTTATTAACCCCTATCCTGCCGATTCTGGACCCCGCCGCAACTAAATAAATTGTTTAACCCCTAAACTGCCGCTCCCGGAGCCCACCGCCACCTACATTATATTTATTAACCCCTAAACTGCCCCCCCACTATACCGCCGCCACTATAATAAACATATTAACCCCTAAACCTAAGTCTAAACCTAACCCTAACACCCACTAACTTAAATATAATTAAAATAATCTAAATAAATATTACTATAATGAACTAAATTATTCCTATTTAAAACTAAATACTTACCTATAAAATAAATCCTAAGATAGCTACAATATAACTAATAATTACATTGTAGCTATCTTAGGTTTTATTTTTATTTCACAGGCAAGTTTGTATTTATTTTAACTAGGTAAAATAGTTATTAAATAGTTATTAACTATTTAATAACTACCTAGCTAAAATAAATAAAAATTTACTTGTAAAATAAACCCTAACCTAAATTACAATTACACCTAACACTTCACTATCATTAAAATAATTAAATAAATTAACTACAATTAAATAAAATTAAATACAATTAAATAGAATAAACTAAAGTACAAAAACAAACACTAAATTACAGAAAATAAAAAAATAATTACAAGAATTTTAAACTAATTACACCTAATCTAATCCCCCTAATAAAATAAAAAAGCCCCCCAAAATAATAAAAATCCCTACCCTATACTAAACTACAAATAGCCCTTAAAAGGTATTTTTGCGGGGCATTGCCCCAAAGTAATCAGCTCTTTTACCTGTAAAAAAAAAATACAATACCCCCCAACATTAAAACCCACCACCCACACACCCAACCCTACTCTAAAACCCACCCAATCCCCCTTATTAAACCTAACACTAACCCCTTGAAGATCACCCTACCTTGAGCCATCTTCACCCAGCCGGGCACAAGTGGTCCTCCAGAGTGGCAGAAGTCTTCATCCGATCTGGGCAGAAGTGGACCTCCAGACGGGCAGAAGACTTCATCCAGGCGGCATCTTCTATCTTCATCCATCCGGAGGGGAGCGGGTCCATCTCCAGCTCTGTCTAAACAGGTCCCTTCAAATATTGCCTGACTCTCTCTATTGTTGAATAAACAAAGGTGTCCACAGCATAAGCTTCCAAATCTTTTCTTTATTTAGGGAAGGATTCAAAGGTACAAAAATAGCAGTAACGTTTCAGGTTATACACCCTTAGTCATTCAATGTAATACTGTTCACAAACTCTCTGTTTTGCAGTCACACAGGTTACTTAATTAACATACACCTGTAGGTGTTTAATCAATTATAATACATGTTAAGGCCAGGTAACCACTCACCTACCCCATCTAATGGCAAATCCTGAGTACTGAAAGCTCAATTTATCAAATAGAAAATATATGCAAAAAAGCAATTTAAAAACATTAAGAAAAATACCTTTGTACACTGTACTAAATTAAATGAACTACATAAATACTGATACATCATAATCTTTATTCATTCCAAAAGGCCTAATTGAGTTAAGTGTAGATATCCAAAACAATTCTTTTCTTTTTAATAATAATTTCCTATTGCCCCTCTTCTATGCAGTTTAATGTGATCAGTGATCTGCCATCTTAATTTGGCTGATAGAGTGCCCTGATACAGGAAATGAGATGAAACAGGCGCATCTTTATTATTGCGCCTGATGTTTGATTTATGTTCATTGATATGGTCAAGTATCTTCCTTTTTGGTCTCTCCTAAATAAATCCTGGAACAAGGGCACTTTATCAGATAAATCACATAACTTAAAGGGTCAGTAAACCTTAAAAATAATGTTATATAATTCTGCACATAGTGCAGAATTATATAACATTATATTAGCCAAACTTTGTAAATCATAATATTCCCTTTTTATTTTGTAAAAATACCGCTGTTTTACAGACCCGCTCTCTGTACTCTGCTGAGTGGGTCTGTTGTTTTTACTGAGCGCATCGGGCCAGCTGTATAGTCACAGCCGGGCCTGACCGCGCCATTAGACACAGTGCAGCTCGCTCCTGCTGTCAGACAGAGCCTCACTGTACCCCACGGCTCCTACTCCCAAAAGGACAGTACTCTGTCCAAACAGCTCCCTTCAAATGCTGCCTGACTCTCTCTGTTGTTGGGAAAGTTACACAGAAATAGGTGGAAGGCAGGAATGAGAGAATCTAGTTTACCATTATGTGGGAGAGAGGCCCCATGGTGCCAAAAAAGCTAATCACTCAAACTCAATCCTGCTCCTCTTTAACCCTCATGGGAAGAGGCAGCTGTAGAGTTTGTGAGGCCATAGGCAAAGCTCAAATATCAGTTATATAATTGATTTTTATTTCTTACCCATTAACAATATTACTGTATTTTATGCCCAGCTATGTAGAGAATGTCCCTCTTTTTTCTTTATAATTTGTGCACTAAATTTCTCAAGGAATATGAGGACTAAAAGAGAAGTGATAGAAGAGTAAAAGAGTGTAAAGAGAGGAGAGGAAGGTGAGGATAGTAAGGAGTGAAAGAGGGAATTAGATTAAAATAAGAGAATGAAGGGAAAGCAGAATGAGTGTAACAGTATCAATTTTGTGCACATAATTTATCCATGATAATTAGGACAGACATAAAAAGAGAGTGGAAATAAAGAGAGTGGTGAGAGGAGAGAGAAGTGAGCAGAGGGAGGAAGATCAAAGTGAGGGCAGGGTGGGGAGAGAAAAGAGAGGAAGGAAAGAGAGGATGGGGAGAGAAAGATGAGATTGAGAGAATACGTGTGAGAGAGAAAAGAGAGAGGAGGGTGGAGAGAGAAAAGAGAGATGAGGCAAGAGACAGAAAACAGAGGAGGTGAGGGGAAATAGTAGAGAGAAAAGTGATAGAGAATAGGGAGATAGGAGTGGGAGGGGGGGAGAGAAGATAGAGAGGAAAGGAGGGGGAGAGCAGGGATCAAGTCAAGCGGGAACCCATGGGAACGGAGCTCCTGCACTATTTTTGCAGGAGAAACTAAGTTCCCTCTGGACAGAGAACAGAAATGCTTTAGTAAACACTGCTGTGCCTGGTGGGAGGAGCTGGAGCACAATCTGATTAGAGGGATAGTAAGATCCTCTAGTAATAGGCAGTAACATTAAAATACAATAAATGCAAGTCTGTCAGTGGTCCTGCTGTGTGATCACCCCACAATGTGTGTAACACATGGTGCTTACATTTCTGTGTGGCTTGCTCTGGGGTGATTTAGCTCCCTTTAGCAGAAATAGGACTTGTGCACCTTAAGTGGGTGAGATTCTGCGACAGAGGAGGATTCTCAGACCCAAAGGCAACCATTCAACCCTTCATTGGTTTTAGTTTGCTTTCATTAGCCAAAGTGTATGGATTATATACATATAATGTGTCTGTGTATATACTGTATATAAAACAATATTGTGGGGGGGGGGGGGGGGGTGGAAGTCTTGGTGAGTTCCCACACTTTTTTTTTTGTAGGACTTGACCCCTGGGGGAGAGAGGACAGGGAGAGAGTAGAGAGAGAATGTGAAGAGAAGGGGTGAGAAAGAAGAGAGAGGAGGTTAGCGAGAGAAAAGAGACAGACGAAAGGGAAGAAAGAAGAGAGAGATAAGGGGAAGAGAGAAGAGAAAATGAGGAGTGTCCACCCATGATCCTTGTACAGTGCTGCTACAGGCTCTATTTGAATCATGCAGTGTAAGGAAAGTGAATGGATTTATATGGTGAAAGGTTTCCAAAATCGATGTCACAGTGTGGCTGTACAGAAAAAAACCTACCACCATATTGCTACAGGAAGGTTGTGCAAGCGCATATCTTCTGGTGGGGACAAACCAAGGGGGAAAGATGACTCACAATCACAGAGAAGCAGCTCTTCTTGTGACTGCCACAAAGGGCACTGTTGGAATAAGGGAGCCCCGATTTCAGCCTTTGCCCGGGGGCCTGTAAGGCTTATTTAATCCCATGAGACTGTGAAAGAAAGCATTTCTTGGCTTTTAAATTTGAGTAAGCTGTTACACTTTAATATTAATGAAATCACAATTTTTCTGGTTTGCTATTATATATGATTAAGTGATTATTAAAATTAGTTAACAATTAATACAATTGCATGAAAACTGTCTTTCAGACACCTAATATATTTGCTTAAAACAACATAAATTACTGTTGATATTTAAGAGGGACCCTAGCACCTCTGTTTAACCACTGAAATATGGAAATCTTTTAAAAAAGGGGAGCACTTCTGATCTGTTCCATGTTTTCTCCAGATATCTATAATTAGTACTTTTTGAATTAATCAGTGCATCATGTTTTTTCCAGTAGATGGCAGTACAGAACCAATATCTGGAATTGTATTTGCTACTAACATACTTTTGGTGCCAAAAAGCTAATGAAAGCACAGTTTTGAGTCTGGTTTTGCTAGGGCAATTATTTGTTTCCTTTACAGGACAAAAGGTAAATGGGGTCGGATGAAATGATTAACAAAATTAATATCTACAGTGCACATTTGCCATAAAATTAGTTAAAAGTGTTTTAACATTGCAAAATGAGTTCAACGTATAAAAGCAGCATCAAATGAAAACTGATACAGAGGGAAAAATTAAACTGGAAAAGATCAAGAGGAATATTTACTTGTTGACATACACAAAAATTAGCTGTAAATCAATAGTTATAAGATTTACTAGAACATATGGAACTTTAATTAAAGCATCCAGAGAACAGAGAATGACCCCTGTTGGTTCCCAGTATGCTATAGGTAAAAAGAAAATGATAGCAATTAATTTATTTTCTAAATTATAATTGTAAATATTTAAATCATAGTAGTGATTTAATTACCCAGTACTCCTGAGACTCCCACCCAGCAGGCCACTCATACACACTTTGAAAAACAAGTTGCATTGACTGCCAGTAGATTGCTTCTGTGATTGTGCTGCAAACTACCTACACTAGACTCTAGGATCATCACCTGGAACCCTCTTGGGAAAAGGCAAGTACTAGTGAGGGAGATTATTCTTGCAGTTGCAGGTGGAAGGTGTGTTTAATATTACAAATGGATATTCAACACTATGAAATATTTGTAAAAAGAATGAATAAATATAAATTGCAGACCTATCGATTTCTATTCCCAGTAAGATAATTGCATTTCCATAATTGCAGGGAGAGATGGTCATCTTAAACATAAAAGTGATCCCCTCACTTTTGTTCACATGTCCCAAATAACTCTCCAGCCCTTACATACTCACCACCAGGTGACCATCCTTACTTACAAACTACTGGCACTTGTAGACCAATACAATCCCCTATGTACTCTTAAGACTCACACGGTACACCCATACACAGAGATATACCTGGGGGTCGATCCGATAAAAATCGTTGCCCGCAAAAGCTGGCAACGCCAATATTTGCGCGGGTTTGGTATCCTATATACGGCGTAACCTAGAGGTTACGTGCGTATATTTTTGCCGTCGCCCGTAGTTTTTTGGGCCATAGGCAGGTATACCAAACCCGCGCAGTTTGGTATCCAATATACAGCGTAAGGACTTACGTGGCGAAAATGGAGAAATCTTACTCCATTTTCACCTCGCCACAAAAAGCAGCCGTAAGAAGCCTTACGCTGAGTATTGGAGCCCCGTAACTCCCTAAACTGGCTGATAAATAAACCTAACACCTAACGCATGTGCAATGTCTATCTACCTGTCAACCGCGATCTGCTAAATAAAACCCAACACCTAACGCATGCGCAATGTCTATCTACCTGTCAACCGCGATCTGCTAAATAAAACCCAACACCTAACGCATGCGCAATGTCTATCTACCTGTCAACCGCGATCCCCCGCCTCAATCCCTAATAAAGTATTTAACCCCTAAACCGCCGCCATCTACATAAACTAACCCCCTACTGTGAGCCCCTAAAACCGCCACCATCTAACTGATCTATCCCCTACTGTGAGCCCCTAAAACCGCCACTATCTAACTGATCTATCCCTAGTCTGACCCCTTACACCGCCGCCAGCTATATTAATATTATTAACCCCTAATCTAATATCCATAAAGTAATAAACTCTATTACCAGCCCTTAAAAGGGCCTTTTGCAGGGCTTTGCCCCAAAGTTAACAGCTCTTTTGCCCTATAACCTGCCCTCCCTACACCGCCGCACCTATATTAATGGTATTAACCCCTAATATAAGCCCCTTACACCGCCGCCATCTATATTAAAATTATTAACCCCTAATTTATTCTACCTACCCCGCCGCCAGCTATATTATCTATATTAACCCTAAGTATATTATAGTTAATATAGTTATTACATTATATATATTAACTATATTAACTATATTATCCCTAATTATATTAGGATTAATATAGTTAATATAGTTACTATAGTATTTATATTAACTATATTAACTCTATCTAACCCTAACACCCCTAATTAAATTCTTATTAAATAAATCTAATTTATATTATAAACTAAAATATTCCTATTTAAATCTAAATACTTACCTATAAAATAAACCCTAAGAGAGCTACAATATAATTAATAATTACATTGTAGCTATGTTAGGGTTTATATTTATTTTACAGGTAAATTGTTAATTATTTTAACTAGGTATAATAGCTATTAAATAGTTATTACCTATTTAATAGCTACCTAGTTAAAATAATTACCCAATTACCTGTAAAATAAATCCTAACCTAAGTTACAAATACACCTACACTATCAATAAATAAAATAAACTACAAATATCTATCTAAAAATACAATTAACCCCTTAATGACCGGACCATTTTTCAATTTTCTTACCCTTAATGACAATGGCTATTTTTACATTTCTGCAGTGTTTGTGTTTAGCTGTAATTTCCCTCTTACTCATTTACTGTACCCACACATATTATATACCGTTTTTCTCGTCATTAAATGAACTTTCTAAAAATACCATTATTTTCATCATGTCTTATAATTTACTAAAAAAATAAAAATAAAATATGAGGAAAAAATGGAAAAAAACACACTTTTTCTAACTTTGACCCCCAAAATCTGTTACACATCTACAATCACCAAAAAACACCCATGCTAAATAGTTTCTAAATTTTGTCCTGAGTTTAGAAATACCCAATGTTTACATGTTCTTTGCTTTTTTTGCAATTTATGGGGCAATAAATACAAGTAGCACTTCGCTATTTCCAAACCACTTTTTTTCAAAATTAACGCTAGTTACATTGGAACCCTGATATCTGTCAGGAATACCTGAATATCCCTTGACATGTATATATTTTTTTTTAGAAGACAACCCAAAGCATTGATCTAGGCCCATTTTGGTATATTTCATGCCACCATTTCACCGCCAAATGCGATAAAAAAAAAAAAAAAGTTCACTTTTTCACAAAATTTGTCACAAACTTTAGGTTTCCCACTGAAATTATTTACAAACAGCTTCTGCAATTATGGCACAAATGGTTGTAAATGCTTCTCTGGGATCCCCTTTTTTCAGAAATAGCAGACTTATATGGCTTTGGGGTTGCTTTTTGGTAATTAGAAGGCCGCTAAATGCCGCTGCGCACCACACGTGTTTTATGCCCAGGAGTGAAGGGGTTAATTAGGGAGCTTGTAGTGAGCTTGTAGGGTTAATTTTAGCTTTAGTGTAGTGTAGTAGACAACCCCAAGTATTGATCTAGGCCCATTTTGGTATATTTTATGCCACCATTTCACCGCCAAATGCGAGCAAATAAAAAAAAAACTTAACATTTTTCACAATTTTAGGTTTCTCACTGAAATTATTTACAAACAGCTTGTGCAATTATGGCAGAAATTGTTGTAAAAGCTTCTCTGGGATCCCCTTTGTTCAGAAATAGCAGACTTATATGGCTTTGGCGTTGCTTTTTGGTAATTAGAAGGCCGCTAAATGCTGCTGCGCACCACACGTTAATTATGCCCAGTAGTGAAGGGGTTAAATTAGGTAGCTTGTAGGGAGCTTGCAGGGTTAATTTTAGAGATCAGCCTCCCACCTGACACATCCCCCCCCCTGATCCCTCCCAAACAGCTCTCTTCCCTCCCCCACCCCACAATTGTTCCCGCCATCTTAAGTACTGGCAGAAAGTCTGCCAGTACTAAATAAAAGAGTTTTTTTTTTTAAATAAAAATAATAAAGTATTTTAGCTGTGATGGACCCCTGCCTTAGCCCCAACCTCCCTGATCCCCCCTCCAGCTCTCTAACCCTCTCCCCTACCTAATTACCGCCATCTTGGGTACTGGCAGCTGTCTGCCAGTACCCAGTTTGGCCCCAAAAACCCCCCAAAAAGTATTTTTATTTTATTTTTTACTTAAAAAACTATTTCTGTAGTGTAGCAGCCCCCCACAATACCCCCACCCCCTCCCAGATCCTTTTATATTTTTTTTTTTAAAAAATTCCCTTTTTTTCCCCGTTCTGCCCTCATTCATTGGTGTCAGTGTGGCTAATGGGTGCACGTGCACGCGCGCCCCGTGCACACGCACACGCACGCTCACGTGCACACTCGCGCATCGTGCACGCGCATCGTGCACCCGGCGGACACTGGCACTATCGCTACCGGTGCAGAGAGGGCCACAGAATGGCTCTCTCTGCATCGGAGGCTTGTAAAGTGGTATTGCAGGATGCCTCCATATCGAGGCATCACTGCAATACCCTCAGAGCTGCTGGAAGTGATTGTGATCGCTTCCAGCACTCTGTTTGACAACTGACGTACCAGGTATGTCCATTGTCATTAACTGCTTGTTAATGCATGACGTACCTGGTACGTCAGTTGTCATTAAGGGGTTAAATAAGCTAAACTAAATTACAAAAAAAAACAAACACTAAATTACAAAAAAAAAAAAAAGATTACAAGATTTTTAAGCTAATTACACCTATTCTAAGCCCCCTAATAAAATAATAAACCCCCAAAATAAAAAAATTCCCTACCCTATTCTAAATTAAAAATAGTTCAAAGCTCTTTTACCTTACCAGCCCTTAAAAGGGCCTTTTGTGGGGGCATGCCCCAAAGAAAACTGCTCTATTTAATAGCTATTATACCTAGTTAAAATAATTAACAATTTACCTGTAAAATAAATATAAACCCTAACATAGCTACAGTGTAATTATTAATTATATTGTAGCTATCTTAGGGTTTATTTTATTGGTAAGTATTTAGATTTAAATAGGAATATTTTAATTAATAATATTAATATTAGATTTATTTTAATAAGAGTTTAGTTAGGATGTTAGAGTTAGATAGGGTTATTATACTTAATATATATATATATATAAAATATAATAACGATATTAACTATATTAACCCTAATATAATTAGGGTTAATATAGTTAATATATATAATATAATAACTATATTAACTATATTAACCCTAATATAATTAGGGTTAATATAGTTAATATAGCTGGCGGCGGTGTAGGGGGATTAGATTAGGGGTTAATACTTTTATTATAGGTGGCCGCGGTATAGGGGGATGTAGATTGTAGGCAAAAGAGCAGTTTACTTTGTGACAAAGCCCCGCCAAAAGCCCTTTTAAGGGCTGGCAAAAGAGCTGAATTCTTTTGGGCATGCCCCGCAAAAAGCCCTTTTAAGGGCTGGCAAAAGAGCTGTTACTTTGGGGCAATGCCACGCAAAAGCCCTTTTCAGGGCTATTTGTAGGGTTAGACTTAGGTTTAGTGGTAGGGATAGTTTAGTATTTTAGGGGTTAAATAATTTAATATAGATGGCGGCGGGGTAGGGGGATTAGATTAGGGGTTAATAATTTTAAAATAGATAGCGGCGGGGTAGGGGCTCACTTTAGGGGGTAGGTAAGGTAGATGCGGCGGTGTTAGGGGCTCACTTTAGGGGGTTATAGATTTAATATAGCTGGCGGCGGTTTAGGGGTTAATAACTTTATTAGGTAGCGGCGAGCTCCGGGAGCGGCGGTTTAGGGGTTAATACATATTTTATTGTTAGGATAGTGAGGGCGGATAGCGGATAGAGGGTTAGACGTGTCGGGCTATGTTAGGGAGGCGTGTTAGACAGTGCGGGTGATTTAGACTTTAGTCAGGTTTTGTAGGCGCCGGCAGTTTCTAACATGCCGCAAGTCACTGGCGACGCCAGAAATTTGTACTTGCGCAGATTTCTGGACATCGCTGGTTTATCCGACTTATGGCACGTTAGCATCTGACGGCGCTGTATATGGGATAGCTCGAGTTGCGAGCTGAAACTGCGGGCGACGCGGGTTCCCTCGGTTGCGCCGCAAACTACGATATATATCGGATTGCGCCCCTGAAGGGTACATCTAATAACTAATAAAATTATTAACCCCTAATCTAATCCCTCTACCCCGCCGCCATCTATATTAAATTATTTAACCCCTAAAATACTAAACTATCCCTACCACTAAACCTAAGTCTAACCCTACAAATAGCCCTGAAAAGGGCTTTTTGCGTGGCATTGCCCCAAAGTAACAGCTCTTTTGCCAGCCCTTAAAAGGGCTTTTTGTGGGGCATGCCCCAAAGAATTCAGCTCTTTTGCCAGCCCTTAAAAGGGCTTTTGGCGGGGCTTTGTCACAAAGTAAACTGCTCTTTTGCCTACAATCTACATCCCTCTACACCGCGGCCACCTATAATAAAAGTATTAACCCCTAATCTAATCCCCCTACACCGCCGCCAGCTATATTAACTATATTAACCCTAATTATATTAGGGTTAATATAGCTAATATAGTCATTATATTATATATATTAACTATATTAACCCTAATTATATTAGGGTTAATATAGTTAATATCGTTATTATATATATATATATATATATATATATATATATATATATATATATATATATATATTAAGTATAATAACCCTATCTAACTCTAACATCCTAACTAAACTCTTATAAAAATAAATCTAATATTAATATTATTAATTAAAATATTCCTATTTAAATCTAAATACTTACCAATAAAATAAACCCTAAGATAGCTACAATATAATTAATAATTACACTGTAGCTATGTTAGGGTTTATATTTATATTACAGGTAAATTGTTAATTATTTTAACTAGGTGTAATAGCTATTAAATAGTTATTACCTATTTAATAGCTACCTAGTTAAAATAATTACCCAATTACCTGTAAAATAAATCCTAACCTAAGTTACAAATACACCTACACTATCAATAAATAAAATACACTACAAATATCTATCTAAAAATACAATTAAATAAGCTAAACTAAATTACAAAAAAAAACAAACACTAAATTACAAAAAATAAAAAAAAGATTACCAGATTTTTAAGCTAATTACACCTATTCTAAGCCCCCTAATAAAATAATAAACCCCCAAAATAAAAAAAATTCCCTACCCAATTCTAAATTAAAAATAGTTCAAAGCTCTTTTACATTACCAGCCCTTAAAAGGGCCTTTTGTGGGGGCATGCCCCAAAGAAAACTGCTCTTTTCCTTGAAAAAAAAAATACAATACCACCCCCCAACATTACAACCCACCACCCACATACCCCTAATCTAACCCAAACTCCCCTTAAATAAACCTAACACTACCCCCCTGAAGATCTCCCTACCTTGTATTCACCCCGCCGGGCAGAACTCTTCATCCGATCCGGGCGATGTCCAATCAAGCGGCAAAGAAGAATTCTTCATCCGGCGATGTCTTTCTCCAAGCGGCAGCAAAGTCTTCTTCCATCGGGCAGCATCTTCCATTAAGCGGCATCTTCAATCATCATTCTTCGCTCCTCCAACGCGGAGCATCCATCCCGGCCGACGACTGAACGACGAATGAGGTACCTTTAAATGACGTCATCCAAGATGGCGTCCGTCGAATTCCGATTGGCTGATAGGATTCTATCAGCCAATCGGAATTTAGGTAGAAAAATCTGATTGGCTGATTGAATCAGCCAATCAGATTCAAGTTCAATCTGATTGGCTGATTGGTTCAATCAGATTCAAGTTCAATCTGATTGGCTGATTGGTTGGGGGCCCTAATTAAATTCTTATTAAATAAATCTAATTTATATTATAAACTAAAATATTCCTATTTAAATCTAAATACTTACCTATAAAATAAACCCTAAGAGAGCTACAATATAATTAATAATTACATTGTAGCTATGTTAGGGTTTATATTTATTTTACAGGTAAATTGTTAATTATTTTAACTAGGTATAATAGCTATTAAATAGTTATTACCTATTTAATAGCTACCTAGTTAAAATAATTACCCAATTACCTGTAAAATAAATCCTAACCTAAGTTACAAATACACCTACACTATCAATAAATAAAATAAACTACAAATATCTATCTAAAAATACAATTAACCCCTTAATGACCGGACCATTTTTCAATTTTCTTACCCTTAATGACAATGGCTATTTTTACATTTCTGCAGTGTTTGTGTTTAGCTGTAATTTCCCTCTTACTCATTTACTGTACCCACACATATTATATACCGTTTTTCTCGTCATTAAATGAACTTTCTAAAAATACCATTATTTTCATCATGTCTTATAATTTACTAAAAAAATAAAAATAAAATATGAGGAAAAAATGGAAAAAAACACACTTTTTCTAACTTTGACCCCCAAAATCTGTTACACATCTACAATCACCAAAAAACACCCATGCTAAATAGTTTCTAAATTTTGTCCTGAGTTTAGAAATACCCAATGTTTACATGTTCTTTGCTTTTTTTGCAATTTATGGGGCAATAAATACAAGTAGCACTTCGCTATTTCCAAACTACTTTTTTTCAAAATTAACGCTAGTTACATTGGAACCCTGATATCTGTCAGGAATACCTGAATATCCCTTGACATGTATATATATTTTTTTAGAAGACAACCCAAAGTATTGATCTAGGCCCATTTTGGTATATTTCATGCCACCATTTCACCGCCAAATGCGATAAAAAAAAAAAAAAGTTCACTTTTTCACAAAATTTGTCACAAACTTTAGGTTTCCCACTGAAATTATTTACAAACAGCTTCTGCAATTATGGCACAAATGGTTGTAAATGCTTCTCTGGGATCCCCTTTTTTCAGAAATAGCAGACTTATATGGCTTTGGGATTGCTTTTTGGTAATTAGAAGGCCGCTAAATGCCGCTGCGCACCACACGTGTTTTATGCCCAGGAGTGAAGGGGTTAATTAGGGAGCTTGTAGTGAGCTTGTAGGGTTAATTTTAGCTTTAGTGTAGTGTAGTAGACAACCCCAAGTATTGATCTAGGCCCATTTTGGTATATTTTATGCCACCATTTCACCGCCAAATGCGAGCAAATAAAAAAAAAACTTAACATTTTTCACAATTTTAGGTTTCTCACTGAAATTATTTACAAACAGCTTGTGCAATTATGGCAGAAATTGTTGTAAAAGCTTCTCTGGGATCCCCTTTGTTCAGAAATAGCAGACTTATATGGCTTTGGCGTTGCTTTTTGGTAATTAGAAGGCCGCTAAATGCTGCTGCGCACCACACGTTAATTATGCCCAGTAGTGAAGGGGTTAAATTAGGTAGCTTGTAGGGAGCTTGCAGGGTTAATTTTAGAGATCAGCCTCCCACCTGACACATCCCCCCCCCTGATCCCTCCCAAACAGCTCTCTTCCCTCCCCCACCCCACAATTGTTCCCGCCATCTTAAGTACTGGCAGAAAGTCTGCCAGTACTAAATAAAAGAGTTTTTTTTTTTAAATAAAAATAATAAAGTATTTTAGCTGTGATGGACCCCTGCCTTAGCCCCAACCTCCCTGATCCCCCCTCCAGCTCTCTAACCCTCTCCCCTACCTAATTACCGCCATCTTGGGTACTGGCAGCTGTCTGCCAGTACCCAGTTTGGCCCCAAAAACCCCCCAAAAAGTATTTTTATTTTATTTTTTACTTAAAAAACTATTTCTGTAGTGTAGCAGCCCCCCACAATACCCCCACCCCCTCCCAGATCCTTTTATATTTTATTTTTTTTAAAATTCCCTTTTTTTCCCCGTTCTGCCCTCATTCATTGGTGTCAGTGTGGCTAATGGGTGCACGTGCACGCGCGCCCCGTGCACACGCACACGCACGCTCACGTGCACACTCGCGCATCGTGCACGCGCATCGTGCACCCGGCGGACACTGGCACTATCGCTACCGGTGCAGAGAGGGCCACAGAATGGCTCTCTCTGCATCGGAGGCTTGTAAAGTGGTATTGCAGGATGCCTCCATATCGAGGCATCACTGTAATACCCTCAGAGCTGCTGGAAGTGATTGTGATCGCTTCCAGCACTCTGTTTGACAACTGACGTACCAGGTATGTCCATTGTCATTAACTGCTTGTTAATGCATGACGTACCTGGTACGTCAGTTGTCATTAAGGGGTTAAATAAGCTAAACTAAATTACAAAAAAAAACAAACACTAAATTACAAAAAAAAAAAAAAGATTACAAGATTTTTAAGCTAATTACACCTATTCTAAGCCCCCTAATAAAATAATAAACCCCCAAAATAAAAAAATTCCCTACCCTATTCTAAATTAAAAATAGTTCAAAGCTCTTTTACCTTACCAGCCCTTAAAAGGGCCTTTTGTGGGGGCATGCCCCAAAGAAAACTGCTCTATTTAATAGCTATTATACCTAGTTAAAATAATTAACAATTTACCTGTAAAATAAATATAAACCCTAACATAGCTACAGTGTAATTATTAATTATATTGTAGCTATCTTAGGGTTTATTTTATTGGTAAGTATTTAGATTTAAATAGGAATATTTTAATTAATAATATTAATATTAGATTTATTTTAATAAGAGTTTAGTTAGGATGTTAGAGTTAGATAGGGTTATTATACTTAATATATATATATATATATATATATATATATATATATATATATATATAAAATATAATAACGATATTAACTATATTAACCCTAATATAATTAGGGTTAATATAGTTAATATATATAATATAATAACTATATTAACTATATTAACCCTAATATAATTAGGGTTAATATAGTTAATATAGCTGGCGGCGGTGTAGGGGGATTAGATTAGGGGTTAATACTTTTATTATAGGTGGCCGCGGTATAGGGGGATGTAGATTGTAGGCAAAAGAGCAGTTTACTTTGTGACAAAGCCCCGCCAAAAGCCCTTTTAAGGGCTGGCAAAAGAGCTGAATTCTTTTGGGCATGCCCCGCAAAAAGCCCTTTTAAGGGCTGGCAAAAGAGCTGTTACTTTGGGGCAATGCCACGCAAAAGCCCTTTTCAGGGCTATTTGTAGGGTTAGACTTAGGTTTAGTGGTAGGGATAGTTTAGTATTTTAGGGGTTAAATAATTTAATATAGATGGCGGCGGGGTAGGGGGATTAGATTAGGGGTTAATAATTTTAAAATAGATAGCGGCGGGGTAGGGGCTCACTTTAGGGGGTAGGTAAGGTAGATGGCGGCGGTGTTAGGGGCTCACTTTAGGGGGTTATAGATTTAATATAGCTGGCGGCGGTTTAGGGGTTAATAACTTTATTAGGTAGCGGCGAGCTCCGGGAGCGGCGGTTTAGGGGTTAATACATATTTTATTGTTAGGATAGTGAGGGCGGATAGCGGATAGAGGGTTAGACGTGTCGGGCTATGTTAGGGAGGCGTGTTAGACAGTGCGGGTGATTTAGACTTTAGTCAGGTTTTGTAGGCGCCGGCAGTTTCTAACATGCCGCAAGTCACTGGCGACGCCAGAAATTTGTACTTGCGCAGATTTCTGGACATCGCTGGTTTATCCGACTTATGGCACGTTAGCATCTGACGGCGCTGTATATGGGATAGCTCGAGTTGCGAGCTGAAACTGCGGGCGACGCGGGTTCCCTCGGTTGCGCCGCAAACTACGATATATATCGGATTGCGCCCCTGAAGGGTACATCTAATAACTGAGAGAGCACCTGGGGCGCGATTCGATATAGATCGTAGTTTGCGGCGCAAGCGAGGGAACCCGCGTCGCCCGCAGTTTCAGCTCGCAACTCGAGCTATCCCATATACGGCACCGTCAGATGCTAACGTGCCGTAAGTCGGATAAACCAGCGATGTCCAGAAATCTGCGCAAGTACAAATTTCTGGCGTCGCCAGTGACTTGCGGCACGTTAGAAACTGCCGGCGCCTACAAAACCTGACTAAAGTCTAAATCACCCGCACTGTCTAACACGCCTCCCTAACATAGCCCGACACGTCTAACCCTCTATCCGCTATCCCCCCTCACTATCCTAACAATAAAATATGTATTAACCCCTAAACCGCCGCTCTGGAGCCCGCCGCTACCTAATAAAGTTATTAACCCCTAAACCGCCGCCAGCTATATTAAATCTATAACCCCCTAAAGTGAGCCCCTAACACCGCCGCCATCTACCTTACCTACCCCCTAAAGTGAGCCCCTACCCCGCCGCTATCTATTTTAAAATTATTAACCCCTAATCTAATCCCTCTACCCCGCCGCCATCTATATTAAATTATTTAACCCCTAAAATACTAAACTATCCCTACCACTAAACCTAAGTCTAACCCTACAAATAGCCCTGAAAAGGGCTTTTTGCGTGGCATTGCCCCAAAGTAACAGCTCTTTTGCCAGCCCTTAAAAGGGCTTTTTGCGGGGCATGCCCCAAAGAATTCAGCTCTTTTGCCAGCCCTTAAAAGGGCTTTTGGCGGGGCTTTGTCACAAAGTAAACTGCTCTTTTGCCTACAATCTACATCCCTCTACACCGCGGCCACCTATAATAAAAGTATTAACCCCTAATCTAATCCCCCTACACCGCCGCCAGCTATATTAACTATATTAACCCTAATTATATTAGGGTTAATATAGCTAATATAGTCATTATATTATATATATTAACTATATTAACCCTAATTATATTAGGGTTAATATAGTTAATATCGTTATTATATATATATATATATATATATATATATATATATATATATATATATATATATATATATATTAAGTATAATAACCCTATCTAACTCTAACATCCTAACTAAACTCTTATTAAAATAAATCTAATATTAATATTATTAATTAAAATATTCCTATTTAAATCTAAATACTTACCAATAAAATAAACCCTAAGATAGCTACAATATAATTAATAATTACACTGTAGCTATGTTAGGGTTTATATTTATATTACAGGTAAATTGTTAATTATTTTAACTAGGTGTAATAGCTATTAAATAGTTATTACCTATTTAATAGCTACCTAGTTAAAATAATTACCCAATTACCTGTAAAATAAATCCTAACCTAAGTTACAAATACACCTACACTATCAATAAATAAAATACACTACAAATATCTATCTAAAAATACAATTAAATAAGCTAAACTAAATTACAAAAAAAACAAACACTAAATTACAAAAAATAAAAAAAAGATTACCAGATTTTTAAGCTAATTACACCTATTCTAAGCCCCCTAATAAAATAATAAACCCCCAAAATAAAAAAAATTCCCTACCCAATTCTAAATTAAAAATAGTTCAAAGCTCTTTTACATTACCAGCCCTTAAAAGGGCCTTTTGTGGGGGCATGCCCCAAAGAAAACTGCTCTTTTGCCTGAAAAAAAAAAATACAATACCACCCCCCAACATTACAACCCACCACCCACATACCCCTAATCTAACCCAAACTCCCCTTAAATAAACCTAACACTACCCCCCTGAAGATCTCCCTACCTTGTATTCACCCCACCGGGCAGAACTCTTCATCCGATCCGGGCGATGTCCAATCAAGCGGCAAAGAAGAATTCTTCATCCGGCGATGTCTTTCTCCAAGCGGCAGCAAAGTCTTCTTCCATCGGGCAGCATCTTCCATTAAGCGGCATCTTCAATCATCATTCTTCGCTCCTCCAACGCGGAGCATCCATCCCGGCCGACGACTGAACGACGAATGAGGTACCTTTAAATGACGTCATCCAAGATGGCGTCCGTCGAATTCCGATTGGCTGATAGGATTCTATCAGCCAATCGGAATTTAGGTAGAAAAATCTGATTGGCTGATTGAATCAGCCAATCAGATTCAAGTTCAATCTGATTGGCTGATTGGTTCAATCAGATTCAAGTTCAATCTGATTGGCTGATTGGTTGGGGGCTCACAGTAGGGGGTTAGTTTATGTAGATGGCGGCGGTTTAGGGGTTAAATACTTTATTAGGGATTGAGGCGGGGGATCGCGGTTGACAGGTAGATAGACATTGCGCATGCGTTAGGTGTTGGGTTTTATTTAGCAGATCGCGGTTGACAGGTAGATAGACATTGCGCATGCGTTAGGTGTTAGGTTTATTTAGCAGCCAGTTTAGGGAGTTACGGGGCTCCAATACTCAGCGTAAGGCTTCTTACGGCTGCTTTTTGTGGCGAGGTGAAAATGGAGTAAGATTTCTCCATTTTCGCCACGTAAGTCCTTACGCTGTATATTGGATACCAAACTGCGCGGGTTTGGTATACCTGCCTATGGCCCAAAAAACTACGGGCGACGGCAGAAATCTACGCGCGTAACTTCTAGGTTACGCCGTATATAGGATACCAAACCCGTGCAAATATTGGCGTCGCCAGCTTTTGCGGGCGACGATTTTTATCGGATCGACCCCCAGGTGCTCTTTTAGTCGTATGTACACACATGCAGACACTCTTCCTTCTCTTGTGCACATTTCCAGACACCCTCTCATTCATATGTACACCCACCATGCACCCTCCCACTATTTTGCACACTTCCAGGTGTGCTTGTGTCTTTACACACACATACATGTGCACTCTTCCCACCCTCATGCACAACCCTAAGCATTTGTTTACTCTTATTCGCTTTGCAGTTTCCCACTTTTATGTATACACCCTCCTATGCATTCTCCCAAACTTGTGTATGCTTATCCTACTGCTGAGAACAAAGACCTCTGCTGTGATACTTGTGTATGCTTATTCTACTGCTGAGACCAAAGACCTCTGCTGTGATACTTGTGTATGCTTATCCTACTGCTGAGACCAAAGACCTCTGCTGGGATCCTTGGGTATGCTTATCTTTACTGCTTAGATCAAAAGGCCTCTGCTGTGATACCTATGTATGCTCTCTTCTTCCTGGTAATTTTACAAAATACCTCACCAACAGTACCCGCTGGGTTCTGTGCTTGCTGAGAGACTTGTGCTTAAAGTTTTCATTGTAAAGTATTTCGCCTAGATTTAGAGTTTTGACGGTAAAGACCCGCGGTGCTAACAAGCCTTTTTTTCCCAGCGCACCCTTAAGACAATGCTGGTATTACGAGTTGTCTGAATGGCTGTGTTAGCCTCAGAAAAGGGAGCATTGAGCATAATTTAGCTCCACTTCAACCCTCAATACCAGCGTTGCTTACGGTAGCGGTAAGATGGAAAAACGTGCTTGTGCACAATATCCCCATAGGAAACAATGGGGCTGAGCTATTCATATAGTATCTATCTCTCTCTCTCTCTCTCTCTCTCTCTCTCTCTCTTTCTCTCTCTCTCTCTCTCTCTATATATATATATATATATATATATATATGTGTGTGTGTGTGTTACGGGTAAAGTCAATTGGGTAATGCTAGGATTAGTGTCTCTGGGTAAAGCCCGAAATAAGATCAAACTTTGTACATTACCCGGGTAATCCTATTATTACAAAAATGCTTCTGGATAAAGCTAATAAAATAATTAATTGTGCTTTACCTGGGTAGTGCTAGGAAAACACACCAACAGTAAATTAAACATTTTTATTTTGGATTACACAATCACTTGTTTCTTACAATGTTTTTGTTACAACATCAGGGAAGTAAAGATTTTTATATTTCATATGTAGATTTTTCATGTTTTGTTACAATAACAGGAAATTAAACATGTGTACAACATGAAACACTTTTACTATTTTTCAAAATTAAACGGTTTTATTTTTCATATGTGGAAATTAAACATTTTTGTCTTATTGTGTTCTTGAATAGACCAGACTCTCTGTAACACACGCATTCTGTCCGAGAAACTTTAAAAGCATTTTCTGGGGGTGGTACCCATGGTAAGGATCCCTGAAGCGGTTGTGGCGCTGAGGCTCTGATTAGAACAGAACTCTCTGGAGCGTATCTGCCCTTGGCCGTTAATGCATGATTTGATTGGTCCGTGTCTCTGTGAGGTCACTGGATGCACAACCAATCAGATAAGATCATAAATTAACGGCCAAGGGCTGATACGCTCCAGAAAATTCTATTCTTATCAAAGCCTTCGGTGCCACAACTGCCTCTGGGAGCCTAACCATGAGTCTCACCCCCACACAACATGCTTTAAAAGGTTCTCGGACAGACTGGACTCTTATTCAATGGATATTTGTCTGTCAGATTATTATCTGTCGCAAACGCATTCTGTCCAAGAACCTTTAAAAGCATGTTGTGGTGGGTTCAACCCATGGTTAGGTTCCCAGACTTAGTTGCGATGCCCGAGGCTCTGATTAGAACAGAACTATCTGGAGCAAATCTGCCCTCGGTCGTTAATGCAGAATTAGTTTGTTCTTGCAGCACTCGCTGCAAGAACAAACTAATTCTGCACACAAAGGGTTAAATTAGCTCAGCCCCCTAACAAAGGCAGGAGACCTACTAGTCCAGCAAAGCCCCGATTGCAATAAAAACGTGCAGTCAGTTTGATGCACGCAAGATACTTATTCTGCCCACAAAGGGTGAAATTAAAACCAGTTCCAGCAGGTGTAACTGTTTATTTTAATGTATTTATAATGTGTTTGGTGCAACTTTTAGCCCTAACCCTTTACGCAGTTTTCAGTGGAGCTAACCCAGTGCATGTTAAATTTGATTGTGCTTGCAATCAATAATCACAACATACATAATGATATAGTCACAGTATAAAAAACTAGTGTAAGAATCCATATGGTTGTATAATAATGAACCTTTGTACATGAGTGTATGGATCTATACAAACATTCACAAAGTACATATTATTTAAACTCATCATAATTACATTGTTGCTAAACTAAACAAACTTGATCCAAACAATGGCTTTATAGAGCGATTCCTCATCATAAAGAGCAGAATCAAGGATTTTTCAGTGATAATTATCGGTATAGTCTGTGTATAAACATACAACAAAAGTAGAATTATTGCATGTGAAACACACTTACTTAGGACAACAATAAGGCTGATTCCAATCTAGGGTGATATCGTTGTCATCAAACCCCAGTCTCTCGGCCCTACACACAAAAATGTGTGTTAGTATGTGGCCAATAACGGGTTTCTCTACCCTACACACAAAAAGGTGTGTTAGTATAAGGCCAATCATGGGTTGAAAGGGGCTGAGTCTAGATGAAAAAAGAGTGCCCTATGGCTGGAAGAAGCCTCCCCCCCCACCCCGGTGTTACCACTCCACCCGGTAAACTCATCCCCCAATAGGATAAAACCTATTACTTTAGAAAGTCAGAACGGACAGGCTAAGAAATGTAAGCATGATCTAATGGCTGTGCTATAGTATCACTGTTAAATATATTACTACATAGGTATCGTCCATTAAAACAGATCCAATGATGACAGCTCCACACCAGAAACGGGTATAGCCGCTATAACAAACAACGATCATTAAAAATAGTGTGAGGGTGTCATCATTGGTGATGCTACAATGGAAGCACATATTATATGCCCATATTAATAAGAAAAAGGGCGAACAAGAAAATATAAAGGCTCAGACCAAAAGACTTTGTATAGGTATCACTTGCAAGCCCCATTCAAATGGGGATGTCAAGCAGTGTATGTAATTATCTATTCAGGGAGTGCATATATAAAATGGCTCTACTGATCTATTACTTAAACTGAAAGAATCTTCTTTAGATGATGAATGTTGGTGGGTCCCCTGCGACGTAGGGGCAATTTATTCAAATATCAAACATGATATAGGGATAAGGGCTGTACAGTCTTACCTCTAACAGTCCATTTATATGTCTAGGGCACAGGTTGTTTTTTTTTATTGAATTGATAAGTTTTATTTTACAACACAATTATTTTTTGTATCAAAGTAAATATTATTTACGGATTAAAGGAACGGCCATGGGCATCAGGTTCGCTCCAAGTTTTGCGAACTTGTTTATGGGGCAATTTGAACAACTTTATATTTTATAATTCCCCATTCGCACAGACCCTGGTGTTCTATGGCCGTTACATTGACGACCTCCTTTTCAATTTTAGGGGGTCTCTTGAGTACATTTCTGATTTTGTTAATCATTTTAACAATAATACATTTGGGATTTCTTTTATGCACAATATCCAAAATGACAATATAGAATTCCTTGACTTGATCTTTGGGAGGTATGGTGATGGAGTAGTTTCCTCAAAAACATTTTTAAAAACGGTTGACTGTAATAGTTTTCTTCATTTTGACAGCAACCACTACCAATGTTGGAAAAATAATGTCCCATATTGACAATTTAGAAGGAACAGAAGGAACTGCTCCACACTGGATGATTATGATGAGCAGGCTAGGGTAGTTGGGGACAGATTTCTGGAGAAGGGTTATCCGGAAGACCTAATCAAGAGAACTTAATAAGGTCTGAAATGAGGACAGAAATAGCTAGTTTATTAGAAAAAATAAGACACAGGAAAATTTCAAAGATTCGAATCCACCATTATTTATTACTAGATATAACTCTAACTATCATGATATTAAGATCTTACTCAAACATTGGCCTATTTTGAACAATGAGCCTGATTTGAAGAATATACTGGGTCCTAAACCCAAGGTGGTTTATAGAAGTGTTCATACTCTTAAAAGCAATTTGGCACCTATCAAAGTAGTAAGGGACACATATAAAGGAGCCATTACATCACACACCAAACCTCTAGGGGACAGTTTCCCCAGCAACAAAATTTCTAAGTGCTGCAGGAAACGCTGGGGAATGTGTAGTTCCATCACACATAGAACATCAACTTTCACATTTCACACAATGTTTAATATAAAAGGTATTATGACCTGTGAATCTTCATTTGTTATATACCTTTTGAGCTGCAAATGTGGGGTCCAGTACATTGGACGCACCTGTCATAAGATTAAAAAAAGATGGGGTGAACATGCATATAATATTAAGACCAATTTCAATGCTCACAGCATATAAAGACACTGCATACACTTTCACAAAGGACAAAAATATCCTATGAGCATCACACCTATCGAAAAAATCCATCGATCACATAGAGATGCATTTATGACTCTGAGAAGGAGTGAAACCTATTGGATTGCCAAATGAAAAAACTTCAACCTGATGGTCTCATGAGAATCTTGATATGGCTGCATTTATTTAATTATACATGTCGGCCATGATTAACAAAATGTGACAAAAAGGAAAAGCTTGTCATTTAATAGGCACTAGCTGGGAATGTGTGTGTGTACAGGGAGTGCAGAATTATTAGGCAAGTTGTATTTTTGAGGATTAATTTTATTATTGAACAACAACCATGTTCTCAATGAACCCAAAAAACTCATTAATATCAAAGCTGAATATTTTTGGAAGTAGTTTTTAATTTGTTTTTAGTTTTAGCTATTTTAGGGGGATATCTGTGTGTGCAGGTGACTATTACTGTGCATAATTATTAGACAACTTAACAAAAAACAAATATATACCCATTTCAATTATTTATTTTTACCAGTGAAACCAATATAACATCTCAACATTCACAAATATACATTTCTGACATTCAAAAACAAAACAAAAACAAATCAGTGACCAATATAGCCACCTTTCTTTGCAAGGACACTCAAAAGCCTGCCATCCATGGATTCTGTCAGTGTTTTGATCTGTTCACCATCAACATTGCGTGCAGCAGCAACCACAGCCTCCCAGACACTGTTCAGAGAGGTGTACTGTTTTCCCTCCTTGTAAATCTCACATTTGATGATGGACCACAGGTTCTCAATGGGGTTCAGATCAGGTGAACAAGGAGGCCATGTCATTAGATTTTCTTCTTTTATACCCTTTCTTGCCAGCCACGCTGTGGAGTACTTGGACGCGTGTGATGGAGCATTGTCCTGCATGAAAATCATGTTTTTCTTGAAGGATGCAGACTTCTTCCTGTACCACTGCTTGAAGAAGGTGTCTTCCAGAAACTGGCAGTAGGACTGGGAGTTGAGCTTGACTCCATCCTCAACCCGAAAAGGCCCCACAAGCTCATCTTTGATGATACCAGCCCAAACCAGTACTCCACCTCCACCTTGCTGGCGTCTGAGTCGGACTGGAGCTCTCTGCCCTTTACCAATCCAGCCACGGGCCCATCCATCTGGCCCATCAAGACTCACTCTCATTTCATCAGTCCATAAAAACCTTAGAAAAATCAGTCTTGAGATATTTCTTGGCCCAGTCTTGACGTTTCAGCTTGTGTGTCTTGTTCAGTGGTGGTCGTCTTTCAGCCTTTCTTACCTTGGCCATGTCTCTGAGTATTGCACACCTTGTGCTTTTGGGCACTCCAGTGATGTTGCAGCTCTGAAATATGGCCAAACTGGTGGCAAGTGGCATCTTGGCAGCTACATGCTTGACTTTTCTCAGTTCATGGGCAGTTATTTTGCGCCTTGGTTTTTCCACACGCTTCTTGCGACCCTGTTGACTATTTTGAACGAAACGCTTGATTGTTCGATGATCACGCTTCAGAAGCTTTGCAATTTTAAGAGTGCTGCATCCCTCTACAAGATATCTCACTATTTTTGACTTTTCTGAGCCTGTCAAGTCCTTCTTTTGACCCATTTTGCCAAAGGAAAGGAAGTTGCCTAATAATTATGCACACCTGATATAGGGTGTTGATGTCATTAGACCACACCCCTTCTCATTACAGAGATGCACATCACCTAATATGCTTAATTGGTAGTAGGCTTTCGAGCCTATACAGCTTGGAGTAAGACAACATGCATAAAGAGGATGATGTGGTCAAAATACTCATTTGCCTAATAATTCTGCACTCCCTGTATATACATTACCTTACAAAAGTGAGTACACCCCTCATATTATTTGTAAATATTTTATTATATCTTTTCATGTGACAACACTGAAGAAATCACACTTTGCTACAATGTAAAGTAGTGATTGTACAGCCTGTATAACAGTGTATATTTGCTGTCCCCTCAAAATAACTCAACACACAGCCATTGATGTCTAAACCGTTGGCAACAAAAGTGAGTACATTTTCCCTCCCCGGTGTCATGTGACTCGTTAGTGTTGCAAGGTCTCAGGTGGGAATGGTAAGCAGGTGTGTTAAATTTGGTGTTATCACTCTTACACTCTCTCATATTGGTCACTGAAAGTTCAACATGGCACTTCATGGCAAAGAACTCTCTGAGGATCTGAAAAAAAGAATTGTTGCTCTACATAAAGATGGCCTAGGCTATAAGAAGATTGCCAAGACCCTGAAACTGAGCTGCAGCATGGTGGGCAAGAACATACAGCGGTTTCACAGGACAGGTTCCCCTCAGAACAGGCCTCGCCATGGTCAACCAAAGATGTTGAGTGCACATGCTCAGCGTCATATCCACAGTTTTTTTGGGGAAATAGACGTATGAGTGCTGCCAGCATTGCTGCAGAGTTTGAAGGGGTGGGGGGTCAGCCTGTCAGTGCTCAGCAGTGACGTGCACTCATTGGAGGCAGGTGAGGCAGTGCCGCACCTGCCATTTGGGCCAAAATAAAAACAAATAGAGATTTTTATTAAAAAAAAAAAAAAAAGTGAATTTTTTTTTTGACTTGTCAAAGTAATATTGCGCAATAGAGAGGCACTGGGTTCTGGTGTTTCTCTATTGCGCAATATTTCTAGTGTGTTTTGATATCTATCACCCGGTGGTGATTTGCAGGAGCAGCGCGGCAGAGAAAATAACTATATGAGGCATCTCTCATGAGGCCTCGACTGTTCCCTAGGAGACCGGCTCACGCTCATCCAATCAACACTGGTTTTACTGTTGATTGACTCCCTGGCCCTGCTGCACTAGTACTGAGACGGAGGTTTTCTGCGCATGCGCAAGGGAAGAGCAGCGCGGCGGCGGCGGTGGGAACAACAGCCAGTCACAGAGTGCCACTCATTCCTGCTTGACACCTCTGAGCCAAGTAGCGAATAGTGGAGGAGTAGGCTGCCCGATCTCTATAGACTCTCTCACAGACACAGCATATCGCAGCTGCTGCCCCTGCCTGACCGCAAGGACCTGTCGCTCAGCTCAGCCTGAGTGTCACCGCAGTACCGCACTCATCTGCTGAAGGAAGGAGCCGAAGTGGGGTCACACTGAGTCTGTCACACTCACACAAGTAAGTCATCAAGAATGACAGCCGTGTGTGATAGTGTGATGATCAGTAGCTAGTGTACTAGTACAGCCTGCTGCCTGTAATATCATATGTATATATATTTTTTATTGTGAGGCTTGGGGTTAACGTTGTATAACTTGTAAGTTGTACACTTGTACTACAAGTGTACAACTTACAAGTTATACAACGTTAACCCCAAGCGTCTTGTACAGAGAGACAGAGTATACTATCAGTATAATCAGTACTGTAAGTTAAAAATATACTGGGTCTGGACCGGGTAGTGGTGGGTGCCTGCCTGGCCTGCCCCCCTCTGCTTAAATTTGAAGTGCCTGTGTGTTACTGTGTTTTCAACTAGGAACACTCAACACTTGTGTTGTGAGTGACGCAGTCTGATCCTCTTATTTGCTTAGTTAGTAAATGTATTTTGTGTATGACCCGGTCAGTGTTGTAAGTAGTTACAACACTGACCAGGTCATACACAAAATACATTTATTAAACTTTCAAGTTGCTGGCTATGCTATCTATATCTAAGTATGTTGTTGTTTCACTTCCCAACTTTGGCAGCTTAATAAATATATTTTAATGAGCAGCCATCTTGTGATTTTGTGCTGTGCTTATTTGCTTAATAAATATATTTTGTGTATGACCTGGTGGTCAGTGTTGTAACTTAAGTTACATTTATTAAGCAAATAAGCACAAAATCACAAAATGGCTGCTCATTAAAATATATTTCTTATTTTAATATATTTATTAATAGTAAAAGTTACACTACTGAGTCAGTAGTGTAACTTTTACTATTAATAAATATATTAAAATAAGAAATATATTTTAATGAGCAGCCATTTTGTGATTTTGTGCTTATTTGCTTAATAAATGTAACTTACAACACTGACCAGGTCATACACAAAATACATTTATTAAGCAAAACTTGCAAGTTGCTATCCTAATGTTATGTTCTCTACTTCTCTGGCTGCATAATAAATATATTTTAATGAGCAGCCATCTTGTGATTTAGTGCTGTGCTTATTTGCTTAATAAATGTATTTTGTGTATGACCTGGTGGTCAGTGTTGTAACTTAAGTTACATTTATTAAGCAAATAAGCACAAAATCACAAAATGGCTGCTCATTAAAATATATTTCTTATTTTAATATATTTATTAATAGTAAAAGTTACACTACTGACTCAGTAGTGTAACTTTTACTATTAATAAATATATTAAAATAAGAAATATATTTTAATAAGCAGCCATTTTGTGATTTTGTGCTTATTTGCTTAATAAATGTAACTTACAACACTGACCAGGTCATACACAAAATACATTTATTAAGCAAAACTTGCAAGTTGCTATCCTAATGGTATGACTTCTCTACTTCTCTGGCTGCTTAATAAATATATTTTAATGAGAAGCCATCTTGTGATTTAGTGCACATAATAAAGAATTGCTATGCTATGTTCCTTCTTGTTCTCTGGCTGCTTACTAAATATATTTTAAAGAATGAGCAGCCATCTTCTGATTTTGTGCACATGTCATTAATATATTATAGGCAGGAAGTGGCTGTCCCCTCTGATGTTAAGCTTTGTGTCTGACTCTGACCTGTCCTGTTCAGTGTTGTAACTTGCTAGTTGCTATGCTATCTTCTCTGCTTACTAAATAAATTTTACAGAATGTTTAGTAGCCATCTTGTGATTTTGTGAACACACTGCAGTAAAATATATTAAGGCAGAGAAGTGGCTGCCCCCTCTGATGTTAAACTTTAAGTGTCTGACCGTGACAGTCAGACACTTAAACATCAGAAGGGGCAGCCACTTCTCTTCCTATAATATTTAATGTGCACAAAATCACAACTGGCTGCTCATTATATTAGTAAGGGCAGGAGCCAGAGAACATAGCATAGCAAGCAAGTTTCAACACTGACCGGGTCATACACAAAGTTTAACATCAGAGGGGGACTGGGGAGGCTACTACTACTCTGCCTATAATATAGTAAAAATTAACTGCACAAATTCACAAGATGGCAGCTCATTCTGTAAAAATAATGTAGTAAGCAGAGAGGATTTCAGTAGCAACATTGAATTTGCAAGCAAAGAAAATAAATAATTAAAGTGAAATTCACTTTAATTATTTATTTTCTTTGCTTGCATATTCAATGTTGCTATTGCTACTTAAATGTTCTCAGCTTATGCTTACTAAATTAAATTAACAGAATGAGCATCCATCTTGTGAATGTTTTTGCAGTTTACTGTTAGGAATTTAGGATTAATATGTGATTAGCAGCTAAATATCTTTAGTTTGAAATTGGAATAGAGCTCCCCCTGTGGCAATCATTGTGTAAATTGGCCAAATCAAGTCACATTTCTTATTAAAGGGACATTAAACACTAAATACATGCTAGATAGAATGATGCATTCAAAGAAAAGATTAGTCCATGTCTGATGACTAACATGTAGATGTATTTTTTATGTACTCATGGAACTGCAGAGTGACGTTAGTGCACTGGTCTGGTGCTGTATCTGCTTTTTTCTTACTCATTTTGAATGGGTCAACTGTAGCCTTTAAAGGCTTGGCTGTATTACTCAACTAATGAAATTACATGGAATTATTAACCTGATAATAATTACAGCCCCCAAGAATTTGAATTTTGTATTGAATCATAAATGACCTTTTTTGTGTGGCATCTTAAAAGGGGGATATGTTGTAATAAAAAAACCTTGTTAAAACAAACTTCCATTGCTGAATCAATAACATAACATACTATTTTATTTTTATGCTTCCACAATCATTTTGCTTGCTTCTCTTGCTATCCTTTGCTGAAATGTTTATCCCTGGTAAGCGCAGGAGCAACAAAGAACCTAGGTTCTAGGGGCTGATTGGTGGCTGCATATTGCATAATGCATAATGATTGTCATTGGCTCACCCATGTGTTCAGTAAGAAAACAGTAGTGCATTGCTGCTCCTTCAACAAATGATACCAAGAGAATAAATTTTTTTGGATAATAGAAGTAAACAGGAAAGTAGCTTAAAATTGTATGTTCTACTGAAATCCTGAAGGAGAAGTTTTGTTTTTCATGTCCCTTTAAGGTAAAACTCAATCATTTGGAATGAACAGCTTCTGTTTGGACGTTATTTGCTGTTATGGATATTATTTGTTTGTGTTTGTTTGTGCTAGCTTGTTTCTGGACTACATTACTAGAATTAAGGACAAAATATGTAATATTCCTATTTATTATTGTATATCATTTATTATATTTCATTTTGTGAAAACCATAGTCAGGAGGAAAGCTAGCTAAGCAGCAGCAGCAATGGACTACTGGTAGCGTAGCAGCTGTTGATTGGTTGCTGCACAATGCACATTACCTCTTTTCATTGTCTTATCTGATATGTTTAGCTCACACTAGTGCATTTCATTCTGTTCCTACTAACACAAATAGCATTGCATGCATCATATGCACAGTAGTCTGAATCATGAGCATAATGTTTTTGGGTTCTATGACTTTTGAAGATTATTCAGATGTCAGCTTCCATATCTCACTAAGGAGGACATGGATACACTGAAAATTTCTATGTGATCATTAGGCACAAACTAAAGTAAGTTATTTGCTGTTTTTTACACAATCTGTTTCTTTTTACGTTTAAATTCACTATTCTTTTTCTATTGTTCTCTACCTATAATTTTTCTTTTCTCTCTTGACAGGTGTACACTTTGAAGTTACCATTTTGAAATATGGAACATCTAAAGAATTTTTCCAGACTGGATTTCCAAGCAAAACGCGAAGTCATAAATAATGGAAGACCAATGCCTGAGCTTAAAGAACTAGTTCAGCCACAGAAAAATATCACAAGGTCTTTTCAAACAGAGTGGTATCAGAGAAAAGAGTGGCTGTGTGGCTGTGCTACAAATAATCGCCTTTACTGTTTTCCATGCCTTCTGTTCACCACTACCGACACCATTTGGACAAGTACAGGATTTGCAGATTTAAAAAATCTATCCAGGGGCCTCAATATACATGAGAAATCACTCAGTCACATCCAGAATCTAATAGCTTTTAAAACCTTTGGAACTGTAAGGATTGATGCAGCTTTGAACGAACAGAGAAGATTACAAATAAACAACCACAATGCTAAAGTAAAAGAAAACCGTGAGATTTTAAAACAATTAATTAATACAACTGTCCTCCTAGCAAGGCAGGAATTAGCATTTCGTGGTAACGATGAAGGTGCAAACTCTTGGAATCGTGGTAACTATGTGGAGGTAGTATATTTTATAGCAGAGATCCATGACAAATTAGCGACACATTTGGAGACAGCCACAGTTTTTACTGGATTATCTAACAGAATCCAAAATGATTTAATAGAATCAGTCGCTGATGTCATTAGAGATGACATAAAAAAGGAGATTGATGCAACCCCATTTGTTGCTATTGAAGTTGATGAGACAACTGATGTCACTAACAAATCCCAGATATCTGTAGTTTTTCGTTATGTGACAAACAATGAGTTGACTTATGAGGTTAAGGAGGCGTTCTTGGGATTTGATGAAGTGATTGACAGACGAGCAACAGCTATTGCTAATTATGTATTTGGAGTGTTGGAGAAATACAATTGTTTGCAAAAGCTGGTCAGTCAGACTTACGATGGAGCTGCTGTGATGGCATCAGATCTTAATGGGGTTCAGGCCAAGATAAAAGAAAAAGTTCCAGAAGCAACATTTTTCCATTGTTATGCCCACAAATTGAATCTGGTGCTTTCGCATTCAGCAAAATGTATGCCTGAGTGTAAAATATTTTTTCAAAACTGGAGCATCTTGTCTCTTTTTTCAGTCACTCCACCAAGCGCACCCACCTACTGGACGATGTGGTAAAGAAACGTTTACCAAGAGCGGCACCCACCAGATGGAGTACAAACTCCAGACTAGTGCAGACGGTCAACATGTACCTACCTGATCTGCGTGCTATGTTCGGGATTATAGTTGATGATGAAGAGAAATGGGAGGGTGACACCGCGTTGCTTGCTTCTGGATTTCTACAATGGCTGAATAAAGCATCAACCTGCTTCCTACTTATGGCATATGAGGAAATTTTCTTAAAAACTGACGGACTCTTTCTTATACTACAGAATAGAGTAATGGATGTTGCATTCTGCTGTGAGTCAATTCGGGAAGTAATGGCATTTCTGGAACGCCAGAGACAAGACTTTGACGCTTTCTATAAGCGATTTGAGGACAGATGCGTCAGATTTGGGCTCACAGAGAATGAGAGAGGCAATCAGCCTATAAGAGATGTAAGGAGAAGGATGTTTTATAATATTCTGGACAATGTGATTGTTCAGATGAAAGCCAGATTTGATCATTATGAGGAGCTAGCGTTTCTCAGTTTGGTTGACTGTACAAAACTTAAAGAAATTGCAGAAAATTTTGATGACACCAAACTGCAAAGCCTAGGAAAATACAGAAAGCACTTTGATTTGCTTCGACTCAAATGTGATCTGGTGGGCTTATACAGTGCAGAAAGAGTAAGGACTGAATGCAAATCACCGTTCCAGCTCCTCAATTTTGTGATTGAGAATGATTTGATGAATGGTCTTCCAGAGGCTGTAAAATTATTCAAGTTGGTGCTCACAATGCCAGCTACAACAGCTTCTGTAGAACGATCATTTTCTACATTGAAAAGAATAAAAACCCACAGTCGCAATAGGACTGAACAGAGTCGACTTTCCTCACTGGCACTCTTGTCTATTGAGACACCTAGACTTTTAATGTTAAAAGCTAAAGACAAAGAGGATTTCTACAAGAAAGTAACAGAAAAGTTTGTTTTAAAAGAAAGACGAATGGACTTTATTTATAAATGAGACTCTGTAGGTGCCCGACCACAGAAAAGAAAACATGTCTGCAGTGCTACAAAAAAGTCCCAGTTTCAAGTGTTCATGATTACACCCCACCACCAGTTCGAATTTGTTCTATGTTATTTATTAAAGAGTTCTATTTTTAAAACAAAAAAGTTGTCTCTTTTTTTTTCTCTGAAGCTATTTTGCAATACCATGTTCAATCATGCTAATTGCCCTTATGCAACCTGCTAATTTAATCGTCAATTTAAGCTACCACTATGGTTCATATATTGGCTTCTTCTCGGGCATATCATAGCCAGTGCCTCACTTGCCTCTGACCTCACCGCACGTCACTGGTGCTCAGACCGGACGCCGCACACTACATTAAATTGGTCTGCATGGCTGTCATCCCAGAAGGAAGTCTCATCTAAAGATGATGCACAAGGAAGTCCGCAAACAGTTTGCTGAAGACAAGCAGACTAAGGACTTGGATTACTGGAACCATGTCCTGTGGTCCAATGAGACCAAGATAAACTTATTTGGTTCAGATGATGTCAAGCGTGTGTGGCGGCAACCAGGTGAGGAGTACTGTTTGTCTGAGAATTGGAAGCAGACCCATTGAGAAAGGTGCCAGAGGCGCACCGAAACATCTGGGGGTATTTGTGTTATGGACTTTGTCATTTGTATACATTAAAGAAACATTTTGCTACAAGACCGGTGAGTGCAGCATTATTTTACTCATAAGGAGTGAGAGCTGGAAACGATATGTATTGTGTATGCAGCACCTCAGCAATTGGACTGTGTTTAAAGGGACAGTATACACTCATTTTCATATAACTGCATGTAATAGACACTACTATAAAGAATAAGATGCACAGATACTGATATAAAAATCCAGTATAAAACTGTTTAAAAACTTACTTAGAAGCTTTCAGTTTGGCTCTGTTGAAAAGGTAGCTGGAAAGCCCACTGCAAGTGGCAAATAAGACACTCCCCCCTCCCCCTTCTTTTGCATATGAAAAGACCCTTTACACAAACAGGAGCAAGCTGGAGAAGGTAGCTGACAGTATTCACATAAAACTTTGGGGCTTGGTTAGGAGTCTGAAAATCAGAGCAATGTTATTTAAAAATAAGCAAAACTATACATTTATTTAAAAAAAACCTTTATGGGCTATATAAATAGATCATCTACAAAACTATTATGCAAAGAAAAAATTAGTGTATAATGTCCCTTTAATGGAGTGCACCTTATTTTGAATCTGTATATATATATATATATATATATATATATATATGTCAAAGAAGAGAGAGAACAGCACTCCTGAGATAGAACAAAAGCTAGAATAACTTCCATACCTGTTCATTTCAATTACAACTCAGGGTGCGCGTTCTTTTAGCACACGTTGATGCCCTTCCACAGAGAAAAAATATCCTGTAGCATATCAGTCTGATCCTGCCCAAAGACAGTCCAGCACCGAAATACCAGGTAATTCTCCTCTGAACAAGAGAAACAACAACCCCAGACAATCGTTTCGGCCTTTGTGGGCCTCATCAGTGAGGTGCAGTTGCATCTCTCTAGGGGCATGTGTGCAAGGAGTCCACGTCTGGTTTCCCCCATTACCCATAGGGAGACCTAAGAGTAATTTGCATAAATGTCAAAGAAGAGAGAGAACAGCACTCCTGAACAAAAGCTAGAATAACTTCCATGCCTGTTCATTTCAATTACAACTCAGGGTGCGCGTTCTTTTAGCACACGTTGATGCCCTTCCACAGAGAAAAAAATGTTTGGATCAAGTTTGTTTAGTTTAGCAACAATGTAATTATGATGAGTTTAAATAATATGTACTTTGCAAATGTTTGTATGGATCCATACACTCACATGCAACCATATGGATTCTTACACTAGTATTTTATACTATATAATTATGTATGTTGTGATTACTGATTGTTATATACTTGTATGAGTTTGGGCAGTATTGTTTATTCATCTGTTACCATGTTAACCAAACAAAATGAAGTCAGTATACACATATGTAATTAATTAATCAATGAACCTATCAGAGTTGTTTATTTTTCTGTTACCATGTTAACCAAACAAAATGAAGTCAGTATACTCAGATGTAACCAATCAATTAATTTACCTACCAGGTGGTTGGCTACCCTTTATACAGTATAGCAAGTGTATTGTTTAATGTTTTATAGAATAGCCTGAGGAAACAGCCCAATAGAGGCTGAGAAATGTGTTGCTTTTTAATAAAGTTATTGTTTTTATATATACACTTGCTGTTGCTGTGGATTTTATCATCCTATTTCTGGGGATTTGGAGCACAACCGGTTTTGCAGTGGAGGTCAGTCTGCTTGGCAGCTGCATAGTCCTAGTCTGCCTGTGTATTACACCTAGAGGTGCTTTCTCTTTTGTAAGTGCAATTATAACTTAGAACTTTGCTTTGTCAGACTGTACTGGGCTAGGGTGGTTTGTTTTTCATCCCCACATAGGTGTTGATGGTGATCTTTCTGGAACTTCCCTGCTCTGGACTACAGTTGGTCTCTTCCAGTGAGCAGGGCTACTGCAAAAGTTCCAGCCTGACTCATTAGAACCATTGGGTGCATCACGTATGTGAGTAACCATTTGGCTTACTTTCATTATCATTTGGTTCGGTGGTACTAGGCCATTGTGACGCCTCTGTTTGTCAAAGGATGGTCGAAACCTGTTGAACAGTGATCTGTAGAAAGGAAACAGAGAGCTGCCTATATATGGGATATTAAGGACTTTTGTTTGCCTTTCATTTGTTTTTTATTCTTATTTGAATATTTTAGTATTGGATAGGAAGCACCCCCTATTGGAGATTTTGTATTAATACACCTTTCTCATATTTTATTATATGTTATAGTCATACCTATATTTACACACACACACACACACACACATACATATATATATACTGTATATATATATATATAAAACAGTAAAATGTTACATGCATGTGATTTACATTAAAAAATACACATTTTACAAGTGTTTGTAAACTGATAGTTTGTGCCAATGGACATAAGCTTTTTTTTTTTTTTTAAGATTTTGGGAAACCTTTTAATAGAAAGTTAACATTTTATGACTCCCCTGCACTTCAACTGGCATAATTTGAAGAAAAAGTTATTCTGATTAGTATGTGGTCAGCTTAAAGATGTAAAAAAAAATTCAACAACAATTTTAATGATTAACAGCCAGACAACAAAATGATACATACAGGCAAGTGACTTTTTTTTGCTTTTTATTTATCTAACTTATGTTCTTAAAATGAACTTTTAATGATAGTCTAACATCTAGTAAAGTGGGATAAAGAAGTAGCAGAGGATTGCTGAATTTGGTTGGATACAATGGAATCCAATTAATCATTATGGCAAGTCTTGGAACATACACTTCTTAAATTTAATTCACAAAAGAAAAGACAATAATTACATATTGCCTTATAGCTAACAACTTGAGGTTGATGATGCTTATCTGAAGCATCTAATTTATTCATCACAGTCTATCTTTGAATTCACAGCCTGTTGAACTAATTATGCAAGCGGAAGATTATACCCAAAGTACAATTTCCCTAAATATTAAAAGCATGAGAACAAATCTTCATGCAAACATACAGATCTCATGTACAGTAATGTGAATATGTGTCACTGCTGAGAGAGAATATTTATTTTTGTTTGAGAATGTTGTAAATAACAGCAGACTTTATTGTGTAGATAAGGGTCTTGCAGCATTGCAGGGTTTGTTTTTATACTAACTTGATTACAATGGTTCATAAAACATTGAGTTTGAGTTTAAAATACACCAAACAATAGGAACACAAATTCCCTGTTGAACTAGGTACGCATTTTACTTAGCCACTGTTTATATAACAGCTATTAAAGATCAGCTAAGAAACAAAACGGTTTAAACAACTTAAATAGGCTTAAATGTCAACATAAAAAAATTGTGGTTCAGACAGTATACAATTTTAAATGTACCATTTCTTCTAAAATGTACTGCAATCTCTTGGTATCCTTTGTTCAAAAATATAACTAGGTTGGTGTAAAAGTTGAAATCCAATACTGAGAGCTCCCTGGGAACTGATGGCTATTTAACCCAGCAATTCTCCAATCAGCAATCAGTGTCTAGTTGTACATGTAGCATCTAGTGATCTGTCCTAAAATCAATTAAAATTCACATCAATTGTTATTACATTAAAAAGTACATAAACTTACAACTTCACAGAAAGTCATGTTATTCTAAAAAATATTGTACATCATATAAAATGACATAAAATGCAGACACTGCATGCAGAAAGAATATCAACCTAAAGAAAATCAACTTAAAGAAAGATGGAGTAATCAATTCCTTATTCATGCCTGTAGGTTGGAAGGACTTAAGTTTGTGTATCCAAAAGGCTTCACTCTTTTTCAAGAAGGACTCCCTATCAGCATCTCTACGTAAATATAGTATATTGTATATAATTTGAAAGCATAGTTATCTGATATTATGACTAAATTCCAAAAAGGATTAGTCACTGGTACCTCTATTCCTGCACCTAATATTACTCTTATGTTTGTTAATCCGTTCACAGACTTTATGTGTGGTCTCTCAAATGTAGATCTTCCACATGAACACGTTATCAAATATACAGCAAAGGTGGTATCACATGTGTAGTACCCTTTAATAGTGAATTTTCTACCTGTTAGTGGACACAAAAAACATGAATTAAGGCACGGGAATCAGCCATTGCTCCTGCAGACTAAAAAAAAAATCTCTGTCTTAAAACTGCAGGAACAATGGCTGATACCTGTGCCTTAATTGTGGTAATTACAATTCCATGGTAAAGGGTTCATGTGTTTTGCATCCACTAACATGTTATTGTTAGACAGTTTACCATTTTACGTAGAGGTGGTGATAGGGAGTCCCTCTAGAAAAAGAGGAAGCCTTTTTGGATACCCAAACTTAACTTCTTAAACCTACAGGCATGACGAAGGAATTGGATTACTCCGTCTTTCTTTAAGTTGATTTTCTTTAGGTTGATATTCTTAATGCGTGCAGTGTTTGTATTTTATGTCCTTTGATATGATGTGCAATATTTTTAGAACAGCATGACTTTTTGTGAAGTGGTAAGAAGATTTTTCTTTTAAATATTTTTTTTTATTGAGGTTTGATATGCAATAACAGATAAGCAGTACTTCAAATAGTGTGTTGGCACAGAAAGAAAAATCATATCAATCGTCTTGAGAGAAATATATACAACCATAATTGTTACATCACAGGATAGTATCAATATGTAAAAATGAACCTCACATTTTCAGAATACGAAATAAAAAATACCAGTAATATTGAATTTTTCTTTGTTTTGTATTGATTTGAATTTGTTTATTAATATAATATAGGAATAGAGATAATAACCTGTGGATCATATCATATAAGGACTATGAATATGGCTGGAGACATAGCTGAGGCACCTATGCATGTATAAGAGTATAACAATAAAGGCGGTAAGTTTCCAAGGCAAAATAAGTCTCTGGTCACTATTTAAGTACCAGAGTGCTCTAAAGAGGGGGAGGGGGAGCGGGAGGCGGAGACTGGTTGGGCAATAGGACATGGAGCTTATAATATCAGGAGATATAAGAGACTAACTTGTTTATTATGGCATATTTAACTTGTGATAGGCTACCATAACAAGGGGCTACCAGACTCTGTGATATAACACAAGATGGTTACTTTGTAACTAGTGGGCTTTGCAAAGTGTACTCGTTTAAGCACTTATGAATAAAAGGTTCTGAATAGCCAGGACGATTCAAATGTTACCCAAAGCCAAAGTAGAAGGGAATGGATAATGTACAATAGCTTGTCACAAGTCTCGGTACAGAAAGCGACATATCTAAAGTGTTAATAATATTCTCATTTTTGAGAAGGTTATGTCTAAAAACGAGAAGTCAAACATAGAGAATGTAACTTAAAGCTTCAAGAGAAACAGTACAGTAGAATATAAGGTACTGACTAACATATATGCAACAAGGCTGAGTTCTACACAGCATCACTCAATATCTGCTAATTGCCTTTTGTACCTTATGGGTATAGCCATCTACTTATACTGTTGCTACAAGAGCAGATTTCCAGTACGTATCAGTACTTGTATAAAGCATGTAGGATTAAGTTTGTCTTCCTATAGGTAGTTATCCACCCTTATCAGTGTTAATATTGGGCAATGGAGCTGAGGAATAGGTCAGCCTATAAAGTAAAAACTACCAGCTCAATATGGCATGTCACGATTAGGGCATACCTCAAATAGCATAAAAATACAATAAGTGAAATTATGATAGCGAGGGAATATCTTAACAAGAACATTGTGCAAAATAAACAAACTTGTGCCTCAAAAATATAAACAATTACTTTATAACAAGTAAACCATAATCAAAACATGATTTTTTAGCACTACCTGTCACATATTTAAATAGAGAAATCAAACGGTAGGCAGCTGTAAGGTTGTGTCTTCGTGTACAGTTTACACTATAAAAATATATATACAGTATATATATATATATATATATATATATATATATATATATATATATTATATATATATATATATATATATATATATATATATATATATATATATATATATATGTTTCTCATAATCCGTTAAGTATAAAGACAATAATCACAAAACAAAAAGTGAATCAGGATGCAATAGCCATTAGTAGCCTATAGGTGTAGCCATATAATACAAAACTGGAAAAAAATATATAAGGCTAACAAGTTTCAAATTATAAAACAGGTTTAACAATTTAACTTTAAGAGAGTACGCCAATAAACGTTACCATGTTCTTCTACACTCTTATGAAATATGCAGGGAATTAAGCTAAGTAGCTCTCCAGTAAGAGAATGGGGAGAATATATGCATATTTAATTAAAAAACAATTTTATCCCACACCGATTTTGAGAAGTGACCAGCAGTTTTTAGAAGTGTCCAGCATAAGTAGACCTCTGGGATCCCACTTCCATTGCAGCTAGTTCGTACAAGAAATGATGATGAGCGGCAGTGAGGTTAGTAAACAGCATATTGTTTGTGCCCGTATTTCTCCAAGAGTCTGAGTAGACCCCTTATAGATTTCTCCTGGTACAATATCATTGCTGGCCTGTTCACATCAAAAGCACGGCCACCCTTCATTGAGAATTACTCTCTGTTCTCACAGCCCTAATTTTGTCTTCCAGATTTACAGTTTGCATAGGGGCTTGCTTTGCATGCACCAATAAACTGCTAGAAGTAGGTGGCAAACATTGGAGCTCCAAAGCGCCTCCATTCCCACACTCTGCTGTGGAAAATGTAAGTTGGGTCAGCTGTAAAGTGGAGTGTATACCGCTGGAATGGCATGCCGTGTGCAGTGTTTCCTTGAGGGTAGCGTAATGATCCTGGAGTAGAGAGCACATCTCTTGAAGGATAAGGCTAGCCCCCTGCATATTAGCCTTTTGTATAAGGGATAGGCGTGTGCACAGAGAAAATTTCTTATGTCTAGCATGCTGAGACAGGTGGAAAAACATAATTTATGTAAGATCTTACCTGATAAATTAATTTCTTTCATATTGCAAGAGTCCATGAGCTAGTGACGTATGGGATATACAATCTTACCAGGAGGGGCAAAATTTCCCAAACCTCAAAATGCCTATAAATACACCCTTCACCACATCCACAATTCAGTTTAATGAATAGTCAAGTAGTGAGGTGAAAGAAAAAGGAGTAAAAAGCATCAAGAAAAGAAACTGGAAATAAAATTGTGCTTTATACAAAAAAACATAACCACCATAAAAAGGGTGGGTCTCATGGATGCTTGCCAATATGAAAGAAATTAATTCATCAGGTAAGTTCTTACATAAATTATGTTTCCTTTCATGTAATTGGCAAGAGTCCATGAGCTAGTGACGTATGGGATATTAATACCAAAGATGTGGAACTCCACAGAAGAGTCACTAGAGAGGGATGGATACAAATAAAAACAGCCATTTTCTGCTGAAAAAAAATAAATCCACTTAAAAAAAAAAAAAGTTTTTCTCATAATTGAAAAGAAAAAACTTAAAACATAAGCAGAGGAATCAAACTGAAACAACTGCCTGAAGAACCTCTCTACCAAAAACTGCTTCCTTAGAGGCAAATACATAAAAACAGTAGAATTTAGTAAATGTATGCAAAGAAGACCAAGTTGCTGCTTTGCAAATCTGATCAACTGAAGCTTCATTCTCAAAAGCCCATGAAGTGGAAACTGATCTAATAGAATGAGCTGTGATTCTCTGAGGCGGTGCCTGACCCGACTCCAAATAAGCCTGGTGAATCAAAAACTTTAACCAAGGAAATGGCTAAAGCTTTCTGACCTTTCCTAGGACCAGAAAAGACAACAAATAGACTAGAAGTCTTCCTGAAATCTTTAGTAGCTTCAACATAATATTTCAAAGCTCTTACAACAACCAGAAAATGTAAGGATCTCTCCAAAGAATTCTTAGGATTAGGACACAAAGAAGGAACAACATTTTCCCTATTAATGTTGTTAGAATTCACACCTTTAGGTAAAAATTTGCCTTATCCTGATGGAAAATCAGAAAAGGAGACTCACAAGAAAGAGCAGATGATTCGGAAACTCTTCTAGCAGAAGAGATAGCCAAAAGGAACAACACTTTCCAAGAAAGTAGTTTGATATCCAAAGAAATTATAGGCTCAAAAGGAGAAGCCTGTAAAGCCGTCAAAACCAAATTAAGACTTCAAGGAGGAGAGATTGATTTAATGACAGGCTTGATATGGACCAAAGCCTGCAGTGAACAGTGAATATCAGGAAGCTTAGCAATCTTTCTGTGAAATAAAACAGAAAAAGCAGAGATTTGTCCCTTCAAGGAACTTGCAGACAAACCTTTATCCAAACCATCCTGAAGGAACTGTAAAATTCTAGGAATTCTAAAAGAATGCCAGGAGAATTTATGAGAAGAACACCATGAAATATAAGTCTTCCAAACTCGATAATAAATCTTCCTAGAATCAGATTTATGAGCCTGTAACATAGTATCAATCACTGAGTCAGAGAAACCTCTATGACTAAGCACTAAGCGTTCAATTTCCATACCTTCACATTTAATGATTTGAGATCCTGATGGAAAAAAGGTCCTTGAGATAGAAGGTCTGATCTTAAAGGAAGTGGTCAAGGTTGGCAACTGGACATCTGGACAAGATCTGCATATCAAAACCTGTGAGACCATGCTGGTGCTACCAGAAACACAAACAATTGTTCCATGATGATCTTTGAGATCACTCTAGGAATAAGAACTAGTGGCGGGAAGATATAAGCAGGTTGGTAAAACCAAGGAACTGCTAACGCATCCACCGACTCCGCCTGAGGATCCCTGGACCTGGACAAGTGCCTGGGAAGTTTCTTGTTTAGATGGGAAGCCATCAGAACTATTTCTGGAAGACCCCACATCTGAACAATCTGAAAAAACACATCTGGATGGAGAGACCACTCCCCCCGGATGTAAAGTCTGACGGCTGAGACAATCCGCTTCCCAGTTGTCTACACCTGGGATATGTACCGCAGAAATTAGACAAGAGCTGGATTCCACCCAAGAAAGTATCCAAGATACTTCTTCCATAGCTAGGGGACTGTGAGTCCCACCCTGATGATTGACATATGCCACAGTTGTGATATTGTCTGTCTGAAAACAAATGAATAGTTTTCTCTTCAACATAGGCCAAACCTGAAGAGCCCTGAAAATAGCACGGAGTTCTAAAATATTGATTGGTAACCTCGCCTCTTGGGGTTTCCAAACCCCTTGTGCTGTCAGAGATCCCCAGACAGCTCCCCAACTTGAAAGACTTGCATCTGTTGTGATTACAGTTGAGATTGGATGAACAAAAGAGGCCCCTTGAACTATACAATGGTGGTCTAACCACCAAGTCAGAGAGAGTCGAACATTGGGATTTAAGGATATTAACTGTGATATATTTGTATAATCCCTGCACCATTGTTTCAGCATCCAAAGCTGGAGAGGTCTCATATGAAAATGAGCAAAGGTGATCGCGTCCAATGCTGCACCATTTTAAAAGTTGGCACTGTTACAAAATTATTTAACATTTTGAGATCCAGAACTGGCCTGAATGAATTTTCTTTCTTTGGGACAATGAATAGATTTGAATAAAACCCAAGAACCTGTTCCTGAAACGGAACTGGTATGATTACCCCTGAAAGTTCTAGATCTGAAACACACTTCAGAAAAGCCTGATCCTTCACTGGATTTGCTGGAACGCGTGAGAGAAAAAATCTTCTCACAGGAGGTCTTACTCTAAATCCTACTCGATACCCTTGAGAGACAATACTCTAAATCCAATGATTTTGGACAGAATCTGCCCAAATGTTTTGGAAAAATGTTAATCTGGCCCCCACCAGCTGAGCTGGAATGAGGGCCGCACCATCATGCAGACTTGGGGGCTGGCTTTGGTTTCTTAAAAGGCTTGGATTTATTACAACTTGAAGAAGGTTTCCAATTGGAACCAGATTCTTTGGGGGGTGGATTTGGTTTCTTTTCCTTATTCTGTCGAAAATAACAAAAACGATTAGAAGCTTTAGATTTACCCTTAGATCTTTTATCCTGAGGTAAAAAATAAATAAATAATTGAATCCAACTGAGAACCAAATAGTTACCTTGGAAAGAAAGAGATAGTAATCTAGACTTAGATATCATGTCAGCATTCCAATACTTGAGCCACAAAGCTCTTCTAGCTAAAATAACAAAAGACATAGATTTAACATCAATTTTGATGATATCAAAAATAGCATCACAGATAAAATGATTAGCATGTTGAAGCAAGCGAACAATGCTAGCCAAATCAGGATCTGTTTTCTGTTGCACTAACCTTTCCAATCAGAAAGTTGATGCAGCTGCAACATCAGCCATAGAAATGGTAGTCCTGAGAAGATAGCCAGAATATAAATAAGTTTCCTTAGATAAGATTCAAGTTTCCTATCTAAAGGATCCTTAAAGGAAGTACTATCTTCCATAGGAATAGTAGTGCATTTGGCAAGAGTAGAAATAGCCCCATCAACTTTGGTGATTTTTTCCCAAAACTCCAATCTGACTGCTGGCAAAGGATACAACTTTTTAAACCTAGAAGAAGGAATAAAAGAAGTACCAGACCTATTCCATTCCTTTGAAATCACAATAGAAATAGCACCAGCAACTGGAAAAACCTCTGGAGTAACCACAGGAGGTTTATAAACAAAATTTAAACGTTTACTAATTTTAGTATCAAGAGGACTAGTTTCCTCAATATTCAAAGTAATCAACACCTCTTTTAACAAGGAAGTATATACTCCATCTTAAAGAGATAAGTAGATTTGTCAGTTTCAATATCTGAGATAGGATCTTCTGAGTCTGAGCCTCATCAGAGGAGGATAATTCAGCATATTGTCGGTCATTTGAAATTTCATCAACTTTATGAGAAGTTTTAAAAGACCTTTTACGTTTATTAGAAGGCAGAATAGCAGACAAAGCCTTCTGAATTGCATCAGCAATAAAATCTTTTATATTTACAGGGATAGCATGTACATTAGATGTTGAAGGAACAACAGGCATACTAGTACTGATGGATACATTCTCTGCATGTAAAAGCTTATCTTGACAACTGTTACATACTACAGCTGGAGAAATAATCTCTGCTAACTTATAACAGATACACTTATCTTTGGTAGAACTGTTATCAAGCAGCAGGGATCCAACAATGGTTTTTGAGACAGGATCAGAATGAGACATCTTGCAAATGTAAGAGAAAAAACAACATATAAAGCAAAATTATCAATTTCCTTATATGGCAGTTTCAGGAATGGGAAAAAAATGCAAGCAGCATAGCCCTCTGAGCATAGAAAAAGGCAAGAGGCATATCGGAAGTGGGTTTTAAATAATGAAATTATTTGGCACCAAGTATGATGCACAACGCAAAATGAAATTTTTAGGCGCTGACAACATCCGGAAATGACGCAACTCGCGTCATGGCAGACGCAACCTTGTGTAAGGAGACCTGGTGTCAACTAAGACGCTGGAAATGATGAATTTGCATCACCAAACGTACCTTTGCGCCAAAAAATTCTCGTGCCAAGAATGACGCAATTAATATCAGCATTTTGCGGCCTCGCGAGCCTAATTTTGCCCACGAAAATGAATGAAAAACAGTCAATTTGAAGAAAAGACTATACCCCAGGTAAGAAAAAATAGCTTCCTAAATATGTTTTCCCAATTTTGAAATTGAAAGTCTGCAAAAGGAAATATACATAAACCTGACTCATGGCAATTATAAGTACAATACATATATTTAGAACTTTACATTAATACATAAAGTGCCAAACCATAGCTGAGAGTGTCTTAAGTAATGAAAACATATTTAACAAAAGACACCCATCCACATATAGCAGATAGCCAAACCAGTACTGAAACAGTTATCAGTAGAGGTAATGGAATATGAGAGTATATCGTTGATCTGAAAAGGGAGGTAGGAGATGAATCTCTACGACCGATAACAGAGAACCTATGAAAAGATTTCCCACAAGGAAAACCATAGAATTCAATAGGTGATACTCCCTTCACATCCCTCTGACATTCACATATCACAGAAGAAAATCAAGCACAAACTTACTTCACCACCTCCATAGGGAGGCAAAGTTTGTAAAACTGAATTGTGGGTGTGGTGAGGGGTGTATTTATAGGCATTTTGAGGTTTGGGAAACTTTGCCCCTCCTGGTAGGATTGTATAGAAACATAGAAACATAGATATTGACGGCAGATAAGAGCCATAGGCCCAGCAAGTCTGCCCGACCTTACCTAACAGTATAAACGTATCTAGTTTGTAGGATAGCCTTATGCTTGTCCCATGCATTTTTAAAGTCCCCCACAGTGTTTGTTGCTACTACCTCTTGAGGAAGTTTATTCCATAAATCAATCACTCTTTCTGTAAAGAAGTGCTTCCTCAAATTACTCCTGAATCTACTACCCTTTAGCTTGAGCTCATGACCCCTTGTTCTTGAATTTTCCATTTTATGTAAAATACCCACAGCCTCAGTTTTACTAAACCCTTTAATGTACTTAAAAGTTGCTATCATATCACCTCTTTCCCTTCTCTCCTCTAAGCTATACATATTTAGGTCATTGAGCCTATCTTGGTATATTTTATTTTTTAGACCATGTACCATTTTGGTAGCCCTCCTTTGCACAGATTCAAGTTTGTTAATATTCTTCTGAAGATATGGCCTCCAGAACTGCACACAATACTCAAGATGAGGCCTAACTAATGATCTATAAAGTGGCATAAGAACCTTACTATTTCTACTGCAAATACCTCTACCAATACATCCAAGCATTCTGCTAGCCTTACTCGCTGCATTACTACATTGTTTACTAAGTTTTAAATCATCTGAAATAATAATTCCCAAGTCCTGTTCCTCATCTGTAACAGTCAGTAAAGTGTCATTGAGTCTGTAATTAACATTTGGATTTTTCTTCCCTAAATGCATTATTTTACACTTTGCTGTGTTAAACTTTAGATCCCAGTCGTTTGTCCAATCCTCCAATTGTTGTATATCACTTCTCATTTTGTCTACCCCCCCCTGGAACATCCACTCTGTTGCAAATTTTTGTATCATCTGCAAAGAGACATACTTTCCCCTGTAGCCCTTTGCTGATATTGCAGATAAATATATTAAACAAAACAGGCCCCAGAACTGACCCCTGAGGAACACCACTAGTCACAGCCCCCTCTGCTGAATGAACTCCATTTACTAAGACACTTTGTTTTCTGTCCTTAAGCCAGCATTCCACCCAGTTCACAATTTTTGAATCTAGACCAAGGAGATATAGTTTGTGAATAAGTTTACTGTGTGGGACGGTGTCAAATGCTTTGCTGAAATCTAGATATGCTACATCAACTGCTCCACCCTTGTCTAATACTTTTGTTACATAATCAAAGAAGTCAATTAGATTAGTCTGACATGATCTCCCTGAAGTAAAACCATGCTGATTTTGGTCCTCTAAATTGTTTGTCTTTATGTAAGTCATAATTCTTTCTTTTAAGAGGCTTTCCATTAATTTCCCTACTACTGAAGTTAAACTAACTGGCCTGTAGTTGCCAGATTCTTCTCTACTGCCCTTTTTATGAAGAGGTATTACATTTGCTATTCTCCAATCATCTGGGACAGCTCCTGTTAATAGTGACTGATTAAGCAGATCAGTTAATGGGACAGTTAGCACTGATCGAAGTTCTTTTAAAACCCTTGGATGAATATTATCAGGACCCACTGCCTTTGTAACATTTACTTTTGATAATGCTAACAAAACCTCATCCTCTGTAAAAAGATTACTGTTAAGCTTGTTTCTATTTTTCGTAGCATCCCTTAATGTAGACATTGTATCTTCACAATCTTTTGTGAAAACAGAACAGAAGTAATCATTGAGACAGTCTGCAATCTGCTTATCTCCTTCTATTATTCTACCATCAACTGATTTCAATTTTACTATTCCTACCTTATTTTTTCTTCTTTCACTGATATATCTAAAGAATGTTTTGTCCCCATGTTTTACTGACTGTGCTATCTTCTCTTCTGCATGAGCTTTAACCTTCCTAATTAACTGCTTAGTCTTTTTTTGTTGGAGTCTCCATATTTTCATATCATCATCTGCTTGTGTGTGTCTGTAATTTTTATAAGCTATCTTTTTTGTCTTAACAGCATGTGCTACTTCTTTGGAAAACCAAATTGGTTTCCGCTTTCTTTAATTTTTACAGACATGTCTAATACAGTGTGCGGTTGCATCTAAAATGGCTCCTTTCACAAATTCCCACTGTTCTTGAACCCCTGTAAGAAGAGTTTTCCCCTTTAAATAGTTTTTTAGGTATTCTCCCATTAATGAAAAATCTGCCGTCCTAAAGTCTAAAACTTTTGTTTTAGTCTGGGTGGACAGTTCCTGCACGTGAATACTAAACCAAACAGATTGATGATCACTGGATCCTAAGTTCTCACCTACAGACACATCTGAAACTGTATCACTGTTTGTAAGTATTAGATCTAATATAGCTTCCTTACGAGTTGGTGTCACTAGCTCATGGACTTTTGCCAATTACATGAAAGAAATAATAGTTACCATGCCACTAGATCTTTCTGCCGGGATGTCCAGGTGCTGAAAGTTGTCTCCAGTATAAGTTTAGTGTCCAAAGGAATCCATAGTATCTCACAGCCACTAGAAAGAAAAGATGGCTGCTGCTCACAATATGTTAGCTTGAACCTCCAGTCTTAACTTGAAAATGCCATACCCTCTGTTCCAATTTATGGACTCTAATTTTAAAGCCAAAGTCAGGGAAGTCCACAGAGGGTTCTTTAAAGGCTTAATTCCGATATAGAAGTTATCTAAATTCAAGTATAGAAGCATTCCAGTTGGAGCAATAAAGATGTGCGACTATTCATGTGCGCTGTAGGCTCCGCTTCCTGTAAGTTGATTCTTTAATGTAATAACAATTGATATCTGTTTTAATTGAGTTTCGGACAGACCACTAGATGATGCATGTACAACCGGCACTTATTGGTGGTTGGAGGATTGTTGGGCTATTTAAACAGTGCAGTGCTAGACAGGCGTGATTATGGGCTTAATGCCTGAATGATGCTATATTATTTGTATGACCCTGTGATAGTAAAATAAAGTTAATTTATCATAAAAGTGCTGCTGTAAGTATTTGTGAGATGGAAGAGTTGGCAGGACTCTAATTGCAGCGTGCACTACACAAGAGGTGCTGTGTTCTTAATTGGATTTGTGACTGATGCCTAAACACATATGGCTCATTGGCTCACTAGCAAGCTAGGACCCAGCAATGCTTTGGCAGTTAGAGCTGGCTTTAACTATATGTTTAACCACTTTCAATTCCAAAGCAACACACAGCATCCTGCACTTAGATGTGTCTGTTGTTTGTGCCTGAACACTAAGGGCTAGATAACAAGTGGCACGCAAGGAGCGTAAACACGATCACGATATTGTAGTGTTTTTTATGCTCAAATCTATATTACAAAAGGCTTGGGGGCCAATTTATTAAGCTCCATATATATCTGTTTCCGCGCGACCCTTCAGGCTTGCCAGAAATAGGAGTTAAGAAGCCGCTGCTCCTTAACTCGTCCGCCACCTCTGAGGTGGTGGACAGCAACCAGCCTGATCGAATACGATCGGGTTGATTGACACCCCCTGCTAGTGGATGATTGACCGCAAATGTGCAGGGGGCGGCATTTCACAAGCATTTCACTAGAAATGCTTGTGCAATGATAAATGCTGACAGCATATGCTGTCGGCATTTATCGATGTGCGGTGGACATGATCCACTATAGCGGATCGTGTTCTCCCACACATTGATAAATCTACCCCTGTCACACCACGCCGCTGTAGCCGTTGCTAGGGGCGCGGCGTCTCCTTCCTTGCTCGTTGCCTAGGGCTGTGTCGGGTCTGGATGCATGCAGCGCTGACGTCATTTCCGCATACTCCTCTTCCTCTGTGATGCCGGTAACACGCTGTGGCACGAATCCTACACCAATTTAAGTGATCATAGTACGATCTATCACTGCCCAAGTATAGGTGTTACTCTGTGTGCTCCTGGGTGTGATAGATTGTACTATTCTTACTGCCTTATTGATTACTGCTGCTAAATTCTGCCTGTCTGACTACTCTGCCTCTTAACCCCTAACTCCTGGATTGATATACTGTTGCTGAACCCTGCCTATCTGACTGCTCTGCTTATTAACTCCTGCTGTTCTGGATTGCCTCTTTGTTGCCGAACCCGGCCTGCCTGACCATTCTAGTGGTGTGCCCTTGGACTGCTCTACTGTTGCCAATGCCTGCCTGCCTGACCATTCTAGTGGTGTACCCTTGGACTGCTTTACTGTTGCCAATTCCTGCCTGCCTGACCATTCTACTGGTTTGCCCTTGGACCGCTCTGCCGTTGTCGCTGGGGACTGCCCTGCCTGTGGTGAGTGCCACCTTCCTCATCTTACTAACTTTCTCTGCTATGGGATATTCCCTATCTTTAAGGCTCGATGCCAGGATAACAAGAGTACTGGCCGAGTTTGGTCTGATAGAGGAATATCCCATGAGCATTACAACCCCTTGCTGTTTAAATAATGCAAATGTGTTTGTGCAAACTCGCTGTAATTTATGATCCCCATATTTTCTATGTGCACTCGTATTACAAGTTGTAAGTAAATGAGTTTGGGTGGAGGAAAAAGTTGCACTAAACTAAACTATACTATTAACCCCTAAACTGTCATATAGCCCACTACAAATTACCCCTCTACACTATTTAACCTCTAAACTGCCATACACCCACATCTCAAAGGACCCTCTACACTATTAAGCCCTTAACCACCACACCCCCACATCACAAAGTACCCACTACACTATTAACCCCTAAACAACCACACCCTCACATCACAAGGTACCCACTACAATATTAACCCCTAAACTGCCACATGCCCACATCACAAAGAACCCACTACACTATTAACCCCTAAAACAACACACACACAAATTTCAAAGTACACCACTACACTATTAAACCCTAATACCGCTACTCCCGCACATCGCAAAGTACCCACTAAGTTAAAAAAAATAACTAATATTACATTAAAAAACTAACATTACGTAAAAAACTATCACATAGATTACAAGTTTTGCGTTAGAGGCTGTGCGGTGCTAACGAGCAGTTTATGCTCACCACTCACTTACAGACAGCGCTGGTATTACGGGTTTTTACAAACCAGACAAGAAGTGAGCATTGAGCAAAATTTTGCTCATTACCACACTCCAATACCAGCGCTGTTTACGTTAGTGGTGAGCTGGTGTAACATGCTCGTGCATGATTTCCCCATAGGAATCAACGGGAAGAGCTGGCTGAAAAAAGTTTAACACCTGCAAAAAAGCAGCGTAACACTCACTAATGCAGCCCCATTGATTCCTATGGGGAAATACAATTTATGTCTACACCTAACACCCTAAGATGAACCCCGAGTCTAAACACCCCTAATCTTACACTTATTAACCCCTAATCTGCCACCCCGACATCGCCGCAACCTACATTATATTATTAACCCTTAATCTGCCGCTCCAGACACCGCCGCCACCTACATTATACTTATGAACCCCTAATCTGCTGCCCCCAACATTGCCGACACCTACATTATATTTATTAACCCATAATCTGCCTTCCCCAATGTCGCCTCAACCTACCTACACTTCTTAACCCCTAATCTGCCACCCCCAACGTCGCCCCCACTATAATAAATATATTAACCCCTAAACCGCCGTACTCCTGCATTGCATACATTAGTTAAATATTATTAACCCCTAATCTGCTGTCCCTAACATCGCCGCCACCTACCTACATTTATTAACCCCTAATCTGCCTCCCCCAACGTCGCCGCCACTATTCTAAATTTATTAACCCCTAAACCCAAGTCTAACCCTAACCCTAACACCCACTAACTTAAATATAATGTAAATAAATCAAAATAAAATTACTATCATTAACTAAATTATTCCTATTTAAAACTAAATACTTACCTATAAAGTAAACCCTAAGCTAGCTACAACATAACTAATAGTTACATTGTATCTAGTTTAGGGTTTATTTTTATTTTACAGGCAAGTTTGTATTTATTTTAACTAGGTAGAATAGTTACTAAATAGTTATTAACTATTTAATAACTACCTAGTTAAAATAAAGACAAATGTACCTGTAAAATAAAACCTAACCTAAATTACACTATCACCTAACACTACACTATAATTAAATTCATTCCCTAAATTAAATACAATTAAATAAAATAATCTAAAGTACAAAAAACAAACAAACACTAAATTACAGAAAATAATAAACAAATTACAAGTTTTTAAACTAATTACACCTAATCTAATATCCCTAACAAAATAAAAAAGTCCCCCCAAAATAAAAAGCCCTACCCTACACTAAATTACAAATAGCCCTTAAAAGGGCCTTTTGTGGGGCATTGCTGGAAAGTAATCAGCTCTTTTACCTGTAAAAAAAATTACAAATCACCCCCAACATTAAAACCCACCACCCACACAACCAACCCTACTCTAAAACCCACCCAATACCCCCTTAAAAAAACCTAACACTAACCCCCTGAAGATCACCTTACTGGAGACGTCTTCACCCAACCGGGCCGAAGTCCTCAACGAAGCTGGGAGAAGTCTTCATCCAAGCCGGGTGAAGTGGTCCTCCAGACGGGCAGAAGTCTTTATCCAGACGGTATCTTCTATCTTCATCCATCCGGCGTAAAGCGGGTCCATCTTCAAGACCTGCGGGGCGGAGCATCCTCTTCCAACGAAGTCTTCTTACTAAATGACGGTTCCTTTAAGTGACGTCATCCAAGATGGCGTCCCTTCAATTCCGATTGGCTGATAGAATTCTATCAGCCAATTGGAATTAATGTAGAAAAAATCCTATTGACTGATGCAATCAGCCAATATGATTGAAGTTCAATTCTATTGGCTGATCCAATCAGCCAATAGGATTGAGCTGGCATTCTATTGTCTGTTCCAATCAGCCAATAGAATGCCAGCTCAATCCTATTGGCTGATTGCATTTTTTATTTTGTTAGGGGGATTAGATTAGGTGTAATTAGTTTAAAAATCTTGTATTTGTTTATTATTTTCTGTAATTTAGTGGGGGTTTTTTGTACTTTAGATAATTTTATTTAATTGTATTAATTTAGGGAATTAATTTAATTATAGTGTAGTGTTAGGTGTTAGTGTAATTTAGGTTTTATTTTTATTTTACAGGTAAATTTGTCTTTATTTTAACTAGGTAGTTATTAAATAGTTAATAACTATTAAGTAACTATTCTACCTAGTTAAAATAAATACAAACTTGCCTGTAAAATAAAAATAAACCCTAAGATAGATACAATGTAACTATTAGTTATATTGTAACTAGCTTACGTCTAGATTTGGAGTTTGGCGGTAGATGGGGTGCGATAGCTACGCGTGGTTTATGTCTAACGCACGGCATTTTTTTATGCCGGTATTTAGAGTTGAAAAACAACCTTCTAACGATACTCCTAACGTGTGTATTTCACACGCGGAATCCTGCCCGCGTTAGACAGTCTCCCATATAGATCAATGGAAAAGCAAACAAACACGCTTTTTTCATCTAACACTCGATCTTGCGAGAAATACGCACAGCTCGGTCATATGACGCATACCACATAATGCACAACAATAACACGCCGCAAAAGTCACAACAACAATCACTAAACAAAGCACATAAGCATTACACATTCAGAAGCGGGGGGAATTTAAAAAAATTAAAATACAGGGAATACGCATATCATTTAAGATGCGGAAATACGGAAAATAACAACAAGGAAAACAAAAATCAAAATCATACACTAGCAAAATACTTGCATAAAATATTACTATATATTAGGACAAACATACATATACAACACTTCACTAATACCACACCATCTTAAATTCACATTTAACCATAATACTATTGGTCAATGTTATAGACAAACAAGCACTATGACATCATCGCATTCTACACATTCCACAAATACTAACTCCAAATGAGCATGCGCAAATTCACACACCTAATACACATTGCACAAATAAGAAGTAAGAATAAAGCACACCTGAACACAATTTACAACGCAAACCGGTACATCATTAAACATTTACACAGGGTATATAAGCACCACACAAGCATGGCTTCTTTCACTGTGTTGCTGAGGTTTTCTATGGAGGAGAAGGAGGCCCTCGTAGAAGCCTATATGGCCAGGTATAGGAGGCTGCAGCATCAGAAGACCACCCCGACTGAGAAGAGGAAGCTCTGGCAGGAGATAAGGAATGCAGTCAATGCAGTGGGTGGCCAGAACAGAGATATGGACTCTATTAAACATTGCTACCGGGACTGCAAGATGGATCTTAAGAAAAAGTTAAGCCGGGAGGCCCAACATGCCGCAGGAACCGGTGGCGGCCCTGAACTGGAAATCGATTACTGCCGATGGGAGGAAATGTTGCATCCCAGCATCTCCGAGGTGGATATAGTCGGTATCGGAGGAATTGATACCGGGAACCTGCCATTCTCATCTGACGGTAAGCTCATTTAAGAATAAATTAACATATGAATGTATTTCAAGGGACACTATACGCAAACATTTCCTTTCATGATTAAGGTAGAGAATACAATTTTAAACAACATTCCAATTTACTTATATTACCGAATTTGATTCATTCTTTAGATATACTTTAATGAAGAAATAGCCATGCACACGGTGAACCAATCACAGGAGGCAGCTATATGCAGCTACCAAGTAAGTACAAAAAAGGGGTGTGTATGCTGTGAACAAGCTAAACCAGAAATGCCTTTCTCCTAATTGCACTTCTCACAATTAGTGCAATAATATCTAAAAAGAAAAGAAAAGGTGGTTGGAGAAGGCGCCAAAGGCTATCTGGTGTTAAACCTAAATTATAAATTTTTCCAAAATTGAAGTGCAATAAGCGTATAATACTAGCTGACTTTTGAAGGGGTATGTTTAAAATGACTTGAACAAATAATACAACACTGTTGTGACAATAAGGCAATTCACTGATTACAATTTGAAAAATAACATTTAATGAAAACAAACAAATAATTAAAAAACATTTAATACATTTCTCTGATTTAGTAGAACAGTTAATAAGCTTCACTTCAACATAAAAACCATATGGCAATACTAATCCACACTAAAAAATAGCACTCATTCTAAGTTAACCTAATAAATAGCAGGCTTTCTAAGTGTACCTAATATTAGCAGTATAATACTAGAATGATACAAAGTTAAAACCAATAAGCAGAGCTAGATATAGGGCTAATCGTTTCTACTAGCTAGTTTGGAACCGGATATTGTAAACCTGAAACACTGTCTGTAAATATTATTGGTGACTAAATTTTGACAGGCACAGTCTCTCAAGTAACAGTTAATAGGACTCCAGATAGATCGTTTTCTGTTTATGAAGAAGGTAAAATACACAGTAGTTCTTAAAGTGCAATATAACCATAAGACTTCGAATCTTCACCCTCACTTCTAAGGGTCTTTGTAAAAGTCAGTAGTACGCACTTACCCGGTGCTCCGGTGCTATGGGCGGGGCTTTTTCTTCCGCTCACCTGTAACGCACCTTGTGTATCTTTTCGTCGGTGACAATCTTACAATTATTCAGTAGGTAGATTGTAACTTCAAAGTGTGCACACTTTCGATCCTCCTTAGATTGATGCTCCTACCGTCTTCGCTCAGTAGTTAAATCCACTTGGTTCTGGCATTACGGTCCTGGGAGCTTCTTGATTACAAGTCTTTTTCAAAACAAGCCGGATACTGGTATGGTCTACGCGTTTCAGCTCACCAGGGAGCCTTTGTCAAGATACCTTCCTCCAGCTGTGATCCCTTTTTAAAGGATTCCTCCATTAACCCTATATGTGCCTTCAAAATAATCAGTTGTTCCTTCTTTCATTATTTAATGTGCCCTGTATTTTTGTGCATTACAAGTCACCAATTTCAGTGCAGGTTATACCGGTTAGGAAGTTACTAAAATGTCCTTATGAAAACAATAATTAAAAAGCCAAAAAAATGTCATTATAAAAATTATGACTTTATTCTAGTTTCTACATTTGTTAATCTATTTTAAAAATATAACAGTAAATTGCCTCACAATCGCCAACGAATGGTTAACACCCCTAAAAACGTATCTGTCCCTAATATTAAGATTCCAGTCTTTCTTTAAAAAATTATTATTTGTTTGTTTAGATAAAAAATAATTCCACAAAAACAAAAAAGTATTATTTTCCTGCTTGGGTTCGAACTCGCAGACCTTATAACTGCAGTCTGACCACCTAACTATTAGGCTGTGTTGGAAGTTATCTCGATAGGATTTCAATGTTAATATTTGGCCTTTAACTAGCTTATATATAATCCGATAAGTAATCATAGATTATCTATTTGTCATATATCTTAATGGTTGATTGGCTTAAATTAGATTTGTAAAAACAAATCTTTCCTAACTTGGGCTCGAACTCATAGCCCTTACGGTCAGAGTCTAACTTCTTATCCATTGTGCTATGATGGAAGTTCAAAGGGATTGAATTCTCTCCTTCTATATAACCTTGAGTTGTTAATTATTTGGATGCAACAAATGGTCTATAAAGAAAATAAATATATTTTTAAAATAACAGGGTGGATTTGAACCTCAGACCTATTGTGTGTAAAGCCTAAGCACTAGCCACTCGACTATTGACTCACTGGAGAATTTTTGCTTCTATTTGGGTATTTAAAGGATAAATTATTATATTAATGGGCTTTGTTCTTAGACATTTGTTTGTGAATCGTGGACAATTTTTATATATTATTGTTCCTAAAAGGGACATAGAAGTGTTATTTAGTGGATGATATTCATAGTCACTCTGTTAATTCACCCCAAGGAAACATATATATTTAATCAACTTTCTTAACCAGTATGACATCTAAAATATTTAAATACAGTATAATCTCGTTCGTTTTGATGGACATACTAAATCCTTCTATTTATATAAGGGCATTCAAGTCCATTTCACTATTCAGCCCTTTGGGGTGGAGTGTACCGAAATTATATATAAATTCTGCTTCTTGTCTGAGCAACTTTTTATTAGTATTCCCTCTTCTTCCATCCTGCACTATTTTCTTAATGCCCCAGAATTTTAGTGTTTCTGTGTTGCCTTTATGAACCTCTTTGAAATGTTTATACAGAGTTGTGTCTTCTCTTTCATGCTCTATTGCTAACAGATGTTCACGTATACGGTCTTTCAATTTCCGTCCTGTTTGACCAAAATACCTTAGATTACAGTCCCATTGTAGCATATAGATAATATTTGTATCAGTGCATCTTATGATATCTGTTATATTAGTAATTCTCCCGTCTTTCTCGGACTTGATCTGTTTTAATTTCGTACTATGTTTACAGGACTTACATTGGTGGCAGGGGAAAAACCCCTCTATCTTATTGCCCTCAAGTGTTCTATATCCTCTATTGCACATTTCATTCCCCCTTTTGTACTCACTCGGAGCCAATATCGTTTTTAAATTCTTAGCTTTTCTGTAAATAAAATTGGGGTTTCTTCCTAAGTTTGGACCTATTATGGGGTCTTTCAATAAAAGATGCCAGTGTTTCTTAACCAATTTTTGAAACTGTTTGTGATGGGCTGAATAGGTCGTGATTATGGGTATATCCATTGTCTCTTTTAGCTTCCCCTTATGAGGTTTTTCTTTTTTTCTTAGTAGTTCCTCCCTGTCCATCTTTTTAACTTCATCCACAGTCTCTAAGATCTTTAAAGTGTCATATCCCTTCTCTTCAAATCTTTTCATTAGTACTTTTGATTGTTTCTCAAAGTCCACTAGATCTGTGCAGTTCCTCCTAACACGCATCAGTTGACCCTTTGGTATGTTCTTTTTCCATTGGCTATGGTGACAACTCTCAGAATCAATATAATTGTTAGAATCGACCTTTTTAAAAAAGGTCTTTGTTTTAATTGCATTATTGATTATCTCAATTTCTATGTCTAAATAATTAATTTTTTCTTTACTAGATTTATATGTGAATTGTAAACCAAAGTTATTGGAATTAAGGTCATCAATGAAAATATCTAATAATTCTATGTCCCCCTTCCAGACGAAAAACAAATCGTCAATATAACGTCTATAGAGCACAAGGTTCGCACCCCATGGGGATCTTGCTATTAGTTCTCTTTCAAAGACCCCCATGAATAAGTTAGCATAACTAGGTGCGAACCTTGTGCCCATAGCCGTACCCTTTATTTGCAAAAAATAACTGTTCTCAAACTTGAAATAATTGTTATTCAAGATAAATTTTATACATTTCAATAAAAAATCTCTTTGCGTGCTGGTCATCTCTGAGTCCTGTCTCATAAAGTATTCTATAGCTTGTATTCCTAAATTATGCTCTATGTTAGTATAAAGTGAGCTAACATCGCAGGTGACCAGCACAAAATTTGGTTCCCATTGGATCTCTTTGAGTACTCTTAAGAAATGTGCCGAATCTGATAGATATGAGGGAAGTTCTTTCACGTAGTTTTGCAAGAAATAGTCAATATATTGGGACATATTAGACGTTATTGAATCTATGCCCGATATAATCGGGCGTCCTGGGGGTTCCTTGAGATCCTTGTGGATCTTTGGTAAGAAGTAAAATATGGGGGTTCTGAAGTTCTTAATCAACAAGAAATTATACTCTGAATTAGTCACCAAATTAGTTAGTTTTGCATCATCAAGCAATATTTTAAGTCTCCCTTGAAATTCATCCCCTGGGTCACTAAGTAATTTTTTATATGTTGTTGTGTCATTCAATAGTCTGTAAGCTTCAGTTAAATAATAAGTATTACTCATGATTACCACTCCGCCCCCTTTATCGGCCTGTTTAATGACTATATCCATCCTAGCTTGTAAATCTTTTAATATCGATTTTTCCTTCAGACTCAAATTCCACTTAATATTCTTGGTTTGTTTGGTATCAATATCCTCCAAATCCTGCTTAACCAATTTCTCGAAGGATTCTATATAATTCCCTTTTTCTTGTGTTGGGAAGAACTGGGATTTTTGTCTAAAATTAGTGTGAATAAATTTATTTTCAGTCTCTGAGGGCTTAGTATCTTTGATAGGATTCTTTAAAAAGTACTTTTTTAAAGTTAATTTTCTTATGAATTGATTAATGTTTACATAATGTTCAAACTTATTAAGTTTGGAAGTGGGAGCAAAGGAAAGCCCTCTGTTCAAAACAGACTCCTGGGTTGTCGTTATTTGTAAATTACTTAGATTAAAGATCCCATTATTCTCAGTTGATTTATGTATTCTAGTTGTGTCTTTATTGGTAGTTTCATCTTTATCTAATCCTCTACATCTTCCCCCTCTTCTCCCTCTCTTCTTCTCTTTCCCTTCGGTGGGTTGTGATTTCTTTCCTGACTTACTCCTAAAAAATTGGCCGATGTAGTTGCTCTTTGGGGTGACTGTTCTACTGTTCTCAATGTATCAAATCTATTAAATGATGGAACCCTCCAATCCTGCTGTGTTTTTTCTGTTCGATTTCTAAATTCACGTTGATCAAAATCCCTATTATGCCAACCTCTCTGGTAATGTCTGTTATCGTCAAAATGTCTATAGTGTCTGTTTTCGTACCTTTGATGTCTATATTCATCTCTATGTTTGTCCCTCATTCTGTTGTATCCATAGTCCTGATCAAAATTTCTGTAGTATGGATATGAATTATTAGCACTTCTAGGATTCCAACTGTTAGTATTACGAGGAATCCTATTGTTACTGTAATCCCTAGATCTATTATTCCCATAATAGTCTCGTCCCCTCAAGGTCTCTCTTGGTTGTCTCTCTATTCTATCTCCTCTTATCATATTATCTTCAATAGTTTGACCTTCCCTTTCATATACATTTGTATTCCTATTATTCACCAAAAATTTGTTACTACATGTATCTTCTTGTTCTCTTTGTATCCTATTTTTGAATTCTTTATTATCCCTCTCTTCTGGCCTGTTTTGTGGCCTATTTTCCTTCCTTTTGCTAAACAGTGTGTTATTCTTTTTCATTATAATTGGTACACTTTCTCCCTGTTCATCCTCTTTATTTTCTTCCAATTTATAATCTTCTCTGTCCCTATTATATTTTTTCCATTTGTTATTCAATAGGTCGACATTTAAATCTCCTAACTTTTTAATGATTACACTCTCTTTTTCTAGAGATTTACTGTCTTTCCTCTTTTTATCAAACATTATTTTGGTTTGAATAAGTTCTTCATTAATTTCCTTTAATGCAATATTTCTGGCCTTAATAATAATTGTAATAAGGTCTATTGATGCCTTTTCTAATACGTCGAACCACTCAATTTTTAAATCTGTTTTCAATTCAAAAGTGCAGTCTTTTTTCAGACGTAATCCCCTTGGTACCATCCCTATTTCTATATATTTTTCCATGAATTTTAGTTCAGTTTTAATTTTTAATTCCTTAGTCAGTAGGTCCTCTAAAGTATTTAAGGTTGTATTAATATCCATATTGGGATTTGAAATTAAATTATCTATTGTCTGGTTATTGTTATGCATTGAAGTATCAATGGCCAAATGTAATGTGTCTCTCATTGCGAAAAGGTCCATCTAGAAATTAGGGGAGTATATTATAGACTCAAGAATAAATCTAAATCACTTATCGGATATAAATATGCTTAACACAGCTAACACTAGTGAGAGGTATAAAACAAGTAAGTACAAAAAAGGGGTGTGTATGCTGTGAACAAGCTAAACCAGAAATGCCTTTCTCCTAATTGCACTTCTCACAATTAGTGCAATAATATCTAAAAAGAAAAGAAAAGGTGGTTGGAGAAGGCGCCAAAGGCTATCTGGTGTTAAACCTAAATTATAAATTTTTCCAAAATTGAAGTGCAATAAGCGTATAATACTAGCTGACTTTTGAAGGGGTATGTTTAAAATGACTTGAACAAATAATCCAACACTGTTGTGACAATAAGGCAATTCACTGATTACAATTTGAAAAATAACATTTAATGAAAACAAACAAATAATTAAAAAACATTTAATACATTTCTCTGATTTAGTAGAACAGTTAATAAGCTTCACTTCAACATAAAAACCATATGGCAATACTAATCCACACTAAAAAATAGCACTCATTCTAAGTTAACCTAATAAATAGCAGGCTTTCTAAGTGTACCTAATATTAACAGTATAATAATTCTTCAATTAATTTTCTTTTCTCCTTTTTTTTTCTTTTTTTTTTTTCCTTCTTCTTTTTTCTCTCCTTTTTTCTCTCTCTCTTCTCTTTTCTTTTCTTCCGGAATATGGAAAACAGGAAAATTCCCAGCTCGGTGTACAAGTTTTGCTCTTTTTGAGATGATGAATCAAACGTGGCAAAGTATATATGTCTTGTACTATATTATGTTTCTATTCTGCATTATGTTTGACCTTGCCCTGTGAGGCAGAAAAGGTTTGATGTTATTGATTGTACACTGTATGGGTTTCAAAATAAATATTTAAAAAAAAAAAAAACAGTATAATACTAGAATGATACAAAGTTAAAACCAATAAGCAGAGCTAGATATAGGGCTAATCGTTTCTACTAGCTAGTTTGGAACCGGATATTGTAAACCTGAAACACTGTCTGTAAATATTATTGGTGACTAAATTTTGACAGGCACAGTCTCTCAAGTATGCTCCTACCGTCTTCGCTCAGTAGTTAAATCCACTTGGTTCTGGCATTACGGTCCTGGGAGCTTCTTGATTACAAGTCTTTTTCAAAACAAGCCGGATACTGGTATGGTCTACGCGTTTCAGCTCACCAGGGAGCCTTTGTCAAGATACCTTCCTCCAGCTGTGATCCCTTTTTAAAGGATTCCTCCTGGCTAGTTAAAGGCCAAATATTAACATTGAAATCCTATCGAGATAACTTCCAACACAGCCTAATTGTTAGGTGGTCAGACTGCAGTTATAAGGTCTGCGAGTTCGAACCCAAGCAGGAAAATAATAATTTTTTGTTTTTGTGGAATTATTTTTTATCTTAACAAACAAATAATAATTTTTTAAAGAAAGACTGGAATCTTAATATTAGGGACAGATACGTTTTTAGGGGTGTTAACCATTCGTTGGCGATTGTGAGGCAATTTACTGTTATATTTTTAAAATAGATTAACAAATGTAGAAACTAGAATAAAGTCATAATTTTTATAATGACATTTTTTTGGCTTTTTAATTATTGTTTTCATAAGGACATTTTAGTAACTTCCTAACCGGTATAACCTGCACTGAAATTGGTGACTTGTAATGCACAAAAATACAGGGCACATTAAATAATGAAAGAAGGAACAACTGATTATTTTGAAGGCACATATAGGGTTAATGGAGGAATCCTTTAAAAAGGGATCACAGCTGGAGGAAGGTATCTTGACAAAGGCTCCCTGGTGAGCTGAAACGCGTAGACCATACCAGTATCCGGCTTGTTTTGAAAAAGACTTGTAATCAAGAAGCTCCCAGGACCGTAATGCCAGAACCAAGTGGATTTAACTACTGAGCGAAGATGGTAGGAGCATCAATCTAAGGAGGATCGAAAGTGTGCACACTTTGAAGTTACAATCTACCTACTGAATAATTGTAAGATTGTCACCGACGAAAAGATACACAAGGTGCATTACAGGTGAGCGGAAGAAAAAGCCCCGCCCATAGCACCGGAGCACCGGGTAAGTGCGTACTACTGACTTTTACAAAGACCCTTAGAAGTGAGGGTGAAGATTCGAAGTCTTATGGTTATATTGCACTTTAAGAACTACTGTGTATTTTACCTTCTTCATAAACAGAAAACGATCTATCTGGAGTCCTATTAACTGTTACTTGAGAGACTGTGCCTGTCAAAATTTAGTCACCAATAATATTTACAGACAGTGTTTCAGGTTTACAATATCCGGTTCCAAACTAGCTAGTAGAAACGATTAGCCCTATATCTAGCTCTGCTTATTGGTTTTAACTTTGTATCATTCTAGTATTATACTGTTAATATTAGGTACACTTAGAAAGCCTGCTATTTATTAGGTTAACTTAGAATGAGTGCTATTTTTTAGTGTGGATTAGTATTGCCATATGGTTTTTATGTTGAAGTGAAGCTTATTAACTGTTCTACTAAATCAGAGAAATGTATTAAATGTTTTTTAATTATTTGTTTGTTTTCATTAAATGTTATTTTTCAAATTGTAATCAGTGAATTGCCTTATTGTCACAACAGTGTTGGATTATTTGTTCAAGTCATTTTAAACATACCCCTTCAAAAGTCAGCTAGTATTATACGCTTATTGCACTTCAATTTTGGAAAAATTTATAATTTAGGTTTAACACCAGATAGCCTTTGGCGCCTTCTCCAACCACCTTTTCTTTTCTTTTTAGATATTATTGCACTAATTGTGAGAAGTGCAATTAGGAGAAAGGCATTTCTGGTTTAGCTTGTTCACAGCATACACACCCCTTTTTTGTACTTACTTGTTTCATACCTCTCACTAGTGTTAGCTGTGTTAAGCATATTTATATCCGATAAGTGATTTAGATTTATTCTTGAGTCTATAATATACTCCCCTAATTTCTAGATGGACCTTTTCGCAATGAGAGACACATTACATTTGGCCATTGATACTTCAATGCATAACAATAACCAGACAATAGATAATTTAATTTCAAATCCCAATATGGATATTAATACAACCTTAAATACTTTAGAGGACCTACTGACTAAGGAATTAAAAATTAAAACTGAACTAAAATTCATGGAAAAATATATAGAAATAGGGATGGTACCAAGGGGATTACGTCTGAAAAAAGACTGCACTTTTGAATTGAAAACAGATTTAAAAATTGAGTGGTTCGACGTATTAGAAAAGGCATCAATAGACCTTATTACAATTATTATTAAGGCCAGAAATATTGCATTAAAGGAAATTAATGAAGAACTTATTCAAACCAAAACAATGTTTGATAAAAAGAGGAAAGACAGTAAATCTCTAGAAAAAGAGAGTGTAATCATTAAAAAGTTAGGAGATTTAAATGTCGACCTATTGAATAACAAATGGAAAAAATATAATAGGGACAGAGAAGATTATAAATTGGAAGAAAATAAAGAGGATGAACAGGGAGAAAGTGTACCAATTATAATGAAAAAGAATAACACACTGTTTAGCAAAAGGAAGGAAAATAGGCCACAAAACAGGCCAGAAGAGAGGGATAATAAAGAATTCAAAAATAGGATACAAAGAGAACAAGAAGATACATGTAGTAACAAATTTTTGGTGAATAATAGGAATACAAATGTATATGAAAGGGAAGGTCAAACTATTGAAGATAATATGATAAGAGGAGATAGAATAGAGAGACAACCAAGAGAGACCTTGAGGGGACGAGACTATTATGGGAATAATAGATCTAGGGATTACAGTAACAATAGGATTCCTCGTAATACTAACAGTTGGAATCCTAGAAGTGCTAATAATTCATATCCATACTACAGAAATTTTGATCAGGACTATGGATACAACAGAATGAGGGACAAACATAGAGATGAATATAGACATCAAAGGTACGAAAACAGACACTATAGACATTTTGACGATAACAGACATTACCAGAGAGGTTGGCATAATAGGGATTTTGATCAACGTGAATTTAGAAATCGAACAGAACAAACACAGCAGGATTGGAGGGTTCCATCATTTAATAGATTTGATACATTGAGAACAGTAGAACAGTCACCCCAAAGAGCAACTACATCGGCCAATTTTTTAGGAGTAAGTCAGGAAAGAAATCACAACCCACCGAAGGGAAAGAGAAGAAGAGAGGGAGAAGAGGGGAAGATGTAGAGGATTAGATAAAGATGAAACTACCAATAAAGACACAACTAGAATACATAAATCAACTGAGAATAATGGGATCTTTAATCTAAGTAATTTACAATTAACGACAACCCAGGAGTCTGTTTTGAACAGAGGGCTTTCCTTTGCTCCCACTTCCAAACTTAATAAGTTTGAACATTATGTAAACATTAATCAATTCATAAGAAAATTAACTTTAAAAAAGTACTTTTTAAAGAATCCTATCAAAGATACTAAGCCCTCAGAGACTGAAAATAAATGTATTCACACTAATTTTAGACAAAAATCCCAGTTCTTCCCAACACAAGAAAAAGGGAATTATATAGAATCCTTCGAGAAATTGGTTAAGCAGGATTTGGAGGATATTGATACCAAACAAACCAAGAATATGAAGTGGAATTTGAGTCTGAAGGAAAAATCGATATTAAAAGATTTACAAGCTAGGACGGATATAGTCATTAAACAGGCCGATAAAGGGGGCGGAGTGGTAATCATGAGTAATACTTATTATTTAACTGAAGCTTACAGACTATTGAATGACACAACAACATATAAAAAATTACTTAGTGACCCAGGGGATGAATTTCAAGGGAGACTTAAAATATTGCTTGATGATGCAAAACTAACTAATTTGGTGACTAATTCAGAGTATAATTTCTTGTTGATTAAGAACTTCAGAACCCCCATATTTTACTTCTTACCAAAGATCCACAAGGATCTCAAGGAACCCCCAGGACGCCCGATTATATCGGGCATAGATTCAATAACGTCTAATATGTCCCAATATATTGACTATTTCTTGCAAAACTACGTGAAAGAACTTCCCTCATATCTATCAGATTCGGCACATTTCTTAAGAGTACTCAAAGAGATCCAATGGGAACCAAATTTTGTGCTGGTCACCTGCGATGTTAGCTCACTTTATACTAACATAGAGCATAATTTAGGAATACAAGCTATAGAATACTTTATGAGACAGGACTCAGAGATGACCAGCACGCAAAGAGATTTTTTATTGAAATGTATAAAATTTATCTTGAATAACAATTATTTCAAGTTTGAGAACAGTTATTTTTTGCAAATAAAGGGTACGGCTATGGGCACAAGGTTCGCACCTAGTTATGCTAACTTATTCATGGGGGTCTTTGAAAGAGAACTAATAGCAAGATCCCCATGGGGTGCGAACCTTGTGCTCTATAGACGTTATATTGACGATTTGTTTTTCGTCTGGAAGGGGGACATAGAATTATTAGATATTTTCATTGATGACCTTAATTCCAATAACTTTGGTTTACAATTCACATATGAATCTAGTAAAGAAAAAATTAATTATTTAGACATAGAAATTGAGATAATCAATAATGCAATTAAAACAAAGACCTTTTTTAAAAAGGTCGATTCTAACAATTATATTGATTCTGAGAGTTGTCACCATAGCCAATGGAAAAAGAACATACCAAAGGGTCAACTGATGCGTGTTAGGAGGAACTGCACAGATCTAGTGGACTTTGAGAAACAATCAAAAGTACTAATGAAAAGATTTGAAGAGAAGGGATATGACACTTTAAAGATCTTAGAGACTGTGGATGAAGTTAAAAAGATGGACAGGGAGGAACTACTAAGAAAAAAAGAAAAACCTCATAAGGGGAAGCTAAAAGAGACAATGGATATACCCATAATCACGACCTATTCAGCCCATCACAAACAGTTTCAAAAATTGGTTAAGAAACACTGGCATCTTTTATTGAAAGACCCCATAATAGGCCCAAACTTAGGAAGAAACCACAATTTTATTTACAGAAAAGCTAAGAATTTAAAAACGATATTGGCTCCGAGTGAGTACAAAAGGGGGAATGAAATGTGCAATAGAGGATATAGAACACTTGAGGGCAATAAGATAGAGGGGTTTTTCCCCTGCCACCAATGTAAGTCCTGTAAACATAGTACGAAATTAAAACAGATCAAGTCCGAGAAAGACGGGAGAATTACTAATATAACAGATATCATAAGATGCACCGATACAAATATTATCTATATGCTACAATGGGACTGTAATCTAAGGTATTTTGGTCAAACAGGACGGAAATTGAAAGACCGTATACGTGAACATCTGTTAGCAATAGAGCATGAAAGAGAAGACACAACTCTGTATAAACATTTCAAAGAGGTTCATAAAGGCAACACAGAAACACTAAAATTCTGGGGCATTAAGAAAATAGTGCAGGATGGAAGAAGAGGGAATACTAATAAAAAGTTGCTCAGACAAGAAGCAGAATTTATATATAATTTCGGTACACTCCACCCCAAAGGGCTGAATAGTGAAATGGACTTGAATGCCCTTATATAAATAGAAGGATTTAGTATGTCCATCAAAACGAACGAGATTATACTGTATTTAAATATTTTAGATGTCATACTGGTTAAGAAAGTTGATTAAATATATATGTTTCCTTGGGGTGAATTAACAGAGTGACTATGAATATCATCCACTAAATAACACTTCTATGTCCCTTTTAGGAACAATAATATATAAAAATTGTCCACGATTCACAAACAAATGTCTAAGAACAAAGCCCATTAATATAATAATTTATCCTTTAAATACCCAAATAGAAGCAAAAATTCTCCAGTGAGTCAATAGTCGAGTGGCTAGTGCTTAGGCTTTACACACAATAGGTCCGAGGTTCGAATCCACCCTGTTATTTTAAAAATATATTTATTTTCTTTATAGACCATCTGTTGCATCCAAATAATTAACAACTCAAGGTTATATAGAAGGAGAGAATTCAATCCCTTTGAACTTCCATCATAGCACAATGGATAAGAAGTTAGACTCTGACCGTAAGGGCTATGAGTTCGAGCCCAATTTAGGAAAGATTTGTTTTTACAAATCTAATTTAAGCCAATCAACCATTAAGATATATGACAAATAGATAATCTATGATTACTTATCGGATTATATATAAGCTAGTTAAAGGCCAAATATTAACATTGAAATCCTATCAAGATAACTTCCAACACAGCCTAATGGTTAGGTGGTCAGACTGCAGTTATAAGGGCTGCGAGTTCGAACCCAAGCAGGAAAATAATATTTTTTTGTTTTTGTGGAATTATTTTTTATCTAAACAAACAAATAATAATTTTTTAAAGAAAGACTGGAATCTTAATATTAGGGACAGATACGTTTTTAGGGGTGTTAACCATTCGTTGGCGATTGTGAGGCAATTTACTGTTATATTTTTAAAATAGATTAACAAATGTAGAAACTAGAATAAAGTCATAATTTTTATAATGACATTTTTTTGGCTTTTTAATTATTGTTTTCATAAGGACATTTTAGTAACTTCCTAACCGGTATAACCTGCACTGAAATTGGTGACTTGTAATGCACAAAAATACAGGGCACATTAAATAATGAAAGAAGGAACAACTGATTATTTTGAAGGCACATATAGGGTTAATGGAGGAATCCTTTAAAAAGGGATCACAGCTGGAGGAAGGTATCTTGACAAAGGCTCCCTGGTGAGCTGAAACGCGTAGACCATACCAGTATCCGGCTTGTTTTGAAAAAGACTTGTAATCAAGAAGCTCCCAGGACCGTAATGCCAGAACCAAGTGGATTTAACTACTGAGCGAAGACGGTAGGAGCATCAATCTAAGGAGGATCGAAAGTGTGCACACTTTGAAGTTACAATCTACCTACTGAATAATTGTAAGATTGTCACCGACGAAAAGATACACAAGGTGCGTTACAGGTGAGCGGAAGAAAAAGCCCCGCCCATAGCACCGGAGCACCGGGTAAGTGCGTACTACTGACTTTTACAAAGACCCTTAGAAGTGAGGGTGAAGATTCGAAGTCTTATGGTTATATTGCACTTTAAGAACTACTGTGTATTTTACCTTCTTCATAAACAGAAAACGATCTATCTGGAGTCCTATTAACTGTTACTTGAGAGACTGTGCCTGTCAAAATTTAGTCACCAATAATATTTACAGACAGTGTTTCAGGTTTACAATATCCGGTTCCAAACTAGCTAGTAGAAACGATTAGCCCTATATCTAGCTCTGCTTATTGGTTTTAACTTTGTATCATTCTAGTATTATACTGTTAATATTAGGTACACTTAGAAAGCCTGCTATTTATTAGGTTAACTTAGAATGAGTGCTATTTTTTAGTGTGGATTAGTATTGCCATATGGTTTTTATGTTGAAGTGAAGCTTATTAACTGTTCTACTAAATCAGAGAAATGTATTAAATGTCTTATATGCAGCTACCAATCAGCAGCTTCTAAGCATATCTAGATATGCTTTTCAGCAAAGAATATCCAGAGAATTAAGCAAATTAGATAAGAAAAGTACATTAGAAAGTTGATTATAATTGTATGCTTCTAAATCATGAAAGATAAAACATTGGGTTTCATGTCCCTTTAAGGATCAGATTAATGCTATTACGTTGTTTACACGCATTCACAATTACTTTGCGGTTACATTAGTATCTAGGCTATAGGTTAGGTGTGCATTTAAACAGACTGAAAACAAACGCTAAAACATTCAGATTGACCAGAGATATCACAAACACGGTTTAGAAAATGTGGACATCGTATTGATTGTTAGATTTCAAAGTGGATTAATGAGGCTGCATTTGTAATTGTATCGTAAGCTAAGTAATTTAAAGCTTTATTTGGAAATATGCTAATATATACATTTATTTCTTTTTCAAATATACAGAGTCTGGGGAGGAGGCAGCACAGCAACTACCGGCTCCTCCTTTTCCCCGGGATGAGAGTGGTGGGGATGAATCTCCGCCTCGGAGGGAAGAGGCCCCCCTTGACGAAGAGGCCCCCCTTGATGAAGATGCCCCCCTTGACGAAGAGGCCCCCCTTGACGAAGAAGCACCCCTTGACGAAGAGGCCCGAAAGCAGAGGAAGAGGCTGCGGAAGCAGAGGCCTCTCATGGACCAGCAGGCCGCCGTGCACCAGCGCGGAGGAAATAGCGGAGGTGCGGGTTCTACTAGACTACATTGACCAGATGCGTAACTCCTGGATCCAAAATATAGAAGGCAGAAATAGAATTATTGAAGGACAAAACAAAATCATTGAAGGCCAAACCCAAATCATACACCTCCTTACCCGAATAGAAGAAGCCCAAAACAGAACCTTTAGACTCCAACAAGAGATGTTTAATTTCTTCCGGGAGGCGCATGCTGGTCTGCCTCCTGCTGGTCTGCCTCCTGCTCCTGGTCCGCCATCTGCTGGTCTGCCTCCTACTCCTGGGCCGCCATCTGCTGGGCCTCCTGCTCCTGGGCCGCCATCTGCTGGGCCTCCTGCGCCTCCTGCTCCTGGGCCTCCTGCTCCTGTGCCTCCTGCTGCTGAGCCTCCTGCTCCTGGGCCGCCTGCTGCTGAGCCTCCTGCTCCTGGGCCGCCATCTGCTGGGCCTCCTGCACCTGAGCCGCCATCTGCTGGGCCTCCTGCTGCTGGGCCTCCTGCTGCTGGGCCTCCTGCCGGGCCATCTTTTCTTGCCGGGCCATCTTCTCCTGCCGGTCCATCTTCTCCTGCCGGGCCATCTCCTCGGCCATCTCCTCCTCCTCACCTTGGTCGTCCCAGTACTCTTCCTTCCACTCTTCCCACAACATCTCCAATGAGAACTCGTCGGAGTTGGCAGTTGACCCTCCCAGAGCCTCAGCCCCGTGGGAAGAGGGGAAGGAAGAGGAAGTAAGTATTTGTTTTCATGTTTAATGTTTTTTTATTTAATGTGTAATGGATAGGTATGTGATGATGTGGTTTTCATACACTTGTGGACCACACTCTGTATATAATCTACTTCTATGGGACCGGGTCCATGGAGGCAGGTTGTTTGCAGAGTGTGGGTAATAAGTGTGTGAAAACCACATCACATACCTATCCTTGTTCATGATATTGATTGGTTTCTGTGATGTGATGTCCAAACTGTTTCCTGAATCGCAAACAAAATTACCATTACAATTATCCATGATGGCATATTACTGTTTGAATGCCAATAACACAGCTTAAAGGGACAGTCAGAACATTATTGATTACAAAGAAAACACTGTATTACGCATTATCAAGTTGGAAACAACAAAACATGGAGAAATACGTGTGACTTATGTGCTTACCCTTGTATCTATGCCTATGAAAAATGACCACTTATTTGTTGTTCTGACATAACAACATTTTACACAATCAATGATCAATACATGGTAAATATGCTGTATGAGCTCAAGGTTTTAGATATACAAATGCTATCCAAATGCACTCTAGTGGTCAAATTGCATTCTGATTACATGCACTCTTCAAGCTCTAAGAAATGAGCACACGAACATCATAGGTTTAGCTAGCAAATTAAAATAAACACAGACAAATGATTAATTGGTGAGAAACCTTTGATATCATTGATATTACAAAATTGACTTTTTTAATAATGCTAAACATTATTTGTTTTCTAAACTGTCCCTTTAACAAAATTACATATGCTAACATATAATATTTGGTGATTGTTGGTATATCTACTATATTGTTCAAACAAGAAATATTGAAAAAAGATTTATATTGACGTGTTAAATAAAGTCTATTTTCTTAAAGAGACATTATTGTGTTTATTTTTTTTTAGAAAGACATTTGTTTTAACAATGAATATGGTTTAAAGTCCTTTTAGGAGTGAAAAAAAAATATGATAACAATAATATATTTGGAGATTAACCAATGTGGAATTCATACATGATACAAAAATCAACATTTGCATTAAAGGGACAGTATACAATCTTTTTAACAGAACTGCATGTAATAGACACTACTAGAAACAACAAGATTAACATATACTGATATCAAAATCAATATTAAAAAGCTTTAAACACTTTCAAATAAAATCGGGTTATCTCTATTGAAAAGATAGATGAACCCCCATTACAACCGTAAAACAAGACAATACCCCATGATTAACATATGAAAAGACCCTTTACACAAACAGGAGAAAGCTGGAGATGGTACTCATATGAAACTTTGAGGCTTGGCGAGGAGTCTGAAAATTACTTCAATTTTATTTTAACAGAAGCAAAAGTAGACATGTATTTGGTAAACAATGGACTATATAACTAGAGACCAAATAAAATATTTTGGTTTTTAATGTGAGTGTCTAATGAACCTTTAATAAAATATACGATGAAATTACATTTAGAAGAAGTTGGCATCATATATTTAGCATATGATAAAGATAAATGCATATTGGTTACTTTATTCTAATACAATAGCGCATATTTATGAATTAGATATCTTTAACCCCTTAAGGACCAGCGACGTACCCTGTATGTCGCTGGCCTTTTTTTGGGACTTGTTTGTTTTATAGTGCGGTCTTGCCTCCAGCGTTGAGACTGCTCTATTCCACAAAGCCTGCTGGAGGGAGGGCATTAATAGCGTGTTCTTGCTAGACTTGTGCTATTATGTCCTGAAAAAACCCTTAACGACCAGTGACATACAGGGTACATTGTGGTCATTAAGGGGTTAACATTAAACACAACAGTCATTTTTCATAAAAAGGAACATATTGTTGACAAACATATTAAACAAGATGAACTATAGAGATTTGCACTTGCCTCAAAATATCTTATGCATGAAAACATTTTGCTTTCGTTCGTTTATTCAACCAGACATCCAGCAAAAGAGAATGTGGTGGTCTTTATCAGCTATGGGTCAACAATGTAACATGATGCAAACAATCCATATTCGCCATGTTTTTAAACTTGTCTTATCATTCACAAACGTGTGTAACGTGCACAAACAAATATTGCGGGACTACGTAATACAATCAGACGTTTTTTTACCTTTGCATGTGACGTCTTAATTAACATGGCACTTCCTTGATCACGTAAGAACGCAATCCAATAAAAGGCGCATTCTTGATCACGTAAGAACGCAATCCAAAAAAAGGCGCATCCTTGATCGCGTAAAAACGCCATCCAATAAAAGGTGCATCCTTGATTGCGTAAAACCGTCAGTCAATCCAAGGAATCATTGGACAGCCTGGCAGGTGACGTCTTAAGCAACATGGCACATCCGAGATCGCTGAAAATCCGCAGCCAATACAAGGACTCAGTTGACAGCTTGGCATATCAATAAGAAACATATTTATATTTTAGTAACTAGTATGTGTCTATATTGCTATCTAGGAATGTCACGAAATCATGAATCATCTTTTCGGACTTGACTGTCCCTTTAACTATAGCTATGGTGTATATCTTTAACATTTAAAAGATACACATTAGAAATACATATGCCATTGATGTTTTAAGAAATGTTTAGATTGTTTTGGAATAACAATAATGACACATGCATTGATCAAATGTGTCATTTATTCAAGTTCAAATATTTGGAAAAACATATTCCTCATCTAAAATATGCGCATTACACACAGAGATTGATTTGGTTACACTACTACAATAAGATAGAATTGAAAATGAAATACATGTGCTGTCAACATTACAATAAGATTGTTTATTAATAAGATTATATGTCCTTGTTCATGTAAAAAGGACAAAAACGCTTTAGAAATGGAAATCCATTCATTAACAATTGTGCTCAGCATCACTTAAAGGGACATGATTTTTATTTTTAAAAAGAGGATACACAGAGACAATACTATTTCAATAAAATGAACACTTTACAGGGATTATATCATTGTATCAATCCTCAGATCATTTGATAAAGGTGCATCAATTCATGCAGAGTTTATAAATACACACATGGATGTGAAATTTGCAATATACATATATATACACAAATAACAATCTATATATACATATATAAAAGAATTACTATGCTAATCATAATCATGCAATGATAAAGCTTTACGAAAAATATATAAAGACAAATAATAAAATTACATTGGAGATGTTAATCTTAAAGTCATTTACAATTGTATTACATATATGATTCAGGAAACACCATTATTTTTGCTAAGGTCCCTTTAAGGATCAACCAGATAAACTAGAGGTTTCAATCAATGACATGAATAAAGAGGACAAAGAATCGTGCAATGACATGTCTTTTATTAGTATGTCAGAAAACATCAACAACGTTTATAAATAATCTTTTAAAGATCAGGAAAATTGGAGCCATATGACAAGGTAACAGAGTGCATCACAGTCCATGAAGAGAGTAGCCAAGGGCCAGCATAGCCCCATTGGAGACATATGACAAGGTAACAGAGTGCATCACAGTCCATGAAGAGAGTAGCCAAGGGCCAGCATAGCCCCATTGGAGACATATGACAAGGTAACAGAGTGCATCACAGTCCATCAAGAGAGTTGCCAAGGGCCAGCATAGCCCCATTGGAGACATATGACAAGGTAACAGAGTGCATCACAGTCCATGAAGAGAGTTGCCAAGGGCCAGCATAGCCCCATTGGAGACATATGACAAGGTAACAGAGTGCATCACAGTCTATGAAGAGAGTTGCCAAGGGCCAGCATAGCCCCATTGGAGACATATGACAAGGTAACAGAGTGCATCACAGTCCATGAAGAGAGTTGCCAAGGGCCAGCATAGCCCCATTGGAGACATATGACAAGGTAACAGAGTGCATCACAGTCCATGAAGAGAGTTTCCAAGGGCCAGCATAGCCCCATTGGAGCCATATGACAAGGTACCAGAGTGCATCACAGTCCATGAAGAGAGTAGCCAAGGGCCAGCATAGCCCCATTGGAGACATATGACAAGGTAACAGAGTGCATCACAGTCCATGAAGAGAGTTTCCAAGGGCCAGCATAGCCCCATTGGAGCCATATGACAAGGTAACAGAGTGCATCACAGTCCATGAAGAGAGTTGCCAAGGGCCAGCATAGCCCCATTGGAGACATATGACAATGTAACAGAGTGCATCACAGTCCATGAAGAGAGTAGCCAAGGGCCAGCATAGCACCATTGGAGACATATGACAATGTAACTGAGTGCATCACAGTCCATGAAGAGAGTTGCCAAGGGCCAGTATAGCCCCATTGGAGACATATGACAATGTAACAGAGTGCATCACAGTCCATGAAGAGAGTTGCCAAGGGCCAGCATAGCCCCATTGGAGACATATGACAAGGTAACAGAGTGCATCACAGTCCATGAAGAGAGTAGCCAAGGGCCAGCATAGCCCCATTGGAGACATATGACAATGTAACAGAGTGCATCACAGTCCATGAAGAGAGTTGCCAAGGGCCAGCATAGCCCCATTGGAGACATATGACAATGTAACAGAGTGCATCACAGTCCATGAAGAGAGTTGCCAAGGGCCAGCATAGCCCCATTGGAGACATATGACAAGGTAACAGAGTGCATCACAGTCTATGAAGAGAGTTGCCAAGGGCCAGCATAGCCCCATTGGAGACATATGACAAGGTAACAGAGTGCATCACAGTCCATGAAGAGAGTTTCCAAGGGCCAGCATAGCCCCATTGGAGCCATATGACAAGGTAACAGAGTGCATCACAGTCCATGAAGAGAGTTGCCAAGGGCCAGCATAGCCCCATTGGAGACATATGACAATGTAACAGAGTGCATCACAGTCCATGAAGAGAGTAGCCAAGGGCCAGCATAGCACCATTGGAGACATATGACAATGTAACTGAGTGCATCACAGTCCATGAAGAGAGTTGCCAAGGGCCAGCATAGCCCCATTGGAGACATATGACAATGTAACAGAGTGCATCACAGTCCATGAAGAGAGTTGCCAAGGGCCAGCATAGCCCCATTGGAGACATATGACAAGGTAACAGAGTGCATCACAGTCCATGAAGAGAGTAGCCAAGGGCCAGCATAGCCCCATTGGAGACATATGACAAGGTAACAGAGTGCATCACAGTCCATGAAGAGAGTTGCCAAGGGCCAGCATAGCCCCATTGGAGACATATGACAATGTAACAGAGTGCATCACAGTCCATGAAGAGAGTTGCCAAGGGCCAGCATAGCCCCATTGGAGACATATGACAAGGTAAAAGAGTGCAACAGGCACAACAATAACAATAAAAAAGGCCAAATGGCAACCATAAAAACAAACATCAACATGTGGACGGAGGATTCTTATCTGCGCCCTTGGAGCATCTCCAGATCCTCCACTTACTGGTCATCCCCTTCATCGTCCTGTGCCTGTCCAGCTAGAGATTCAAGCATTGAATTCCACCGTCTCATCTGACGGAGAGTCAAATGCTGAACCTGTAGCTGTGCCTGCATGGTGTCGCTCATCCCTCTCAGGACAGCTGCGTTCCTCAACACAGCCTGCTCTACGCGTGCTAGACCTTCTAGCGTGAGCCATGTTGAGTCACAGCCTAAAATAAAGAAAAAAAAATATATTAAGGATAATTACACAACAGACAAAAAAATAAGCAAAGATACATTGTCATCATAAAGACAAATCATTCTTTAAATTAATTTGATGAAATTGATTATTTACACATGAAATATGTTATTCAGACAGACCTAAACCATTAAAGGGACATTTTACTCCAACATGTTGTCCCCTTTAATTGGTTTTTGATGATCCACTTTTACAGCTTGAGTGTCTAAAATCTTGTAAAAGGATTTACATTGTACTTTAGCAATTTAAATATTTTAGTTATACTGTGGTAGGCACACCTATCCTTAAACATTTTGGCGTTGAGGACAAGCTGTGTAAACATAGCAACCAGAAGAAATTACATTCCCACTGGGTTATACAAGAGATAATGTATGAACATTTGTACATAAATTGTTGGATCCAAGTAGTGGTGATTGGTATATGTAGTGATATCAAATTAAAGGGACACTAAACGTAAATATTTTAGTTACTGATTCAGATAGAGCATGACATTAAAAAGAATTATTAATTTACTCGTATTCTTTAAATGTTTGAATTCTCTAGCTATATTTTAAATGCAAGAATGTAAGTTTATAGGGCAGGCCATTTTTGGGTATCAACTTTGGTTGTCCCTGCTGATTGATGGATACATTCATCCAACAATAAAGAAATGATGTCCAGATTTTGTTTTAATCAAAAATAATTAGAGGCATTTCTTTGTTTCAATAAAGATAGCAAGAGAATGAAGAATAATTGATAAGAGTAGTAAATTATAAATTTGATTAACATTGCATGCTCTATTTGAATCACAATAGAAACAATTTTCCTTCAGTGTACCTTTAAGTATCTTATAATGTGGATTTTGAATGATACTTACAGCTGTGCCTGGGAAGGACAATCCGACACCCAGGACAATGAAGGTTGAGACAGGGGGGAGGGATGGGATTGGGTTGGGGAGGGATGGGCTGCTGCTCTGGGGTAGCCCGTACAGCTGGGGAGTGGTGAGTTGGGGGCTGGGCAGCTGGGGTAGCTGTACGGGCCAAAAGACAGGGAGAGCGGCGAAGGGGGAGGAAGGGGCGTTTTTTGGGAGGGGCAGGATAGGAAAAATGGGAAGGGCCGGGAGGGTCTGTGGTCTGTGGAGGGGCAGGGGAGTGGGCAGGGGACTGGGCAGGGGAGTGGGCAGGGGACTGGGCAGGGGATTGGGCAGGGGCGGAAAACTGATGACCAGAAGAGGAGGATCCATCTGAAATAAATATTAAAAATATATTAACATCTCATACATCATGAAATCAAATCAATGCATTTCAACTTGATTATGTTTGCAATATACTTAGAAGTGTGTTTGAATTTCTAAACAATGATGACATGAGGATATGAGGATATAGTATGCATATAGGCACTCAGATGAATAGCAATGACTGTCTGTACAATTATAAAATTATTATTGTGGTTTGGCCTGGAATATGCATGTGACATCATGATGGCATGAATTAGAAATCCAAATATTTAAACAAATCCAAGCATATCTTCATGCTGCCTGATATATAAAGGGGGCAGTAGTGTATTTGAACAGACAAATAATATTCCTTTTTAAAGTGCAAAAGCTGTAGACTTTGAATGTCTTCAATAAAATGATTTCCAATAAAGAAACATGTTGGATACATGTTAGATATATTTCACATACCATCAGGCTTCAAGGGAGCCTCTTCCTCCTCCGTCCCACATGTTAAATCAATCTCTGTAAAACATAACATGTTGTGTACACGTTAGGATCAGATATTATAACATATGTTACTGTTGCTCAAAGACACACATCAATGTTGCATTAAAGATATACACACCCAAAGTTATGATTTACATCATTTTGATGGAGCATACAAATGACATTAGATTTGTTATTCTCAATGATTCAGATTTTCAGTTTATTGTTTGTATTAATTTTCAAATCATAAAAGCATAGTACATTGAACATTTAAGATTTCTCATGTGTGTATCACTTGATGATTGTTGTCAAAATTGAACATGGAAACAAACATATGCTATACATCTTCTGAATAACAAAGGTGTAGACTAAGAAAGTTTTAATTCTTAATCTTTCAATATTAAATTAAAATTAATATATAATCAGAGGAGTAAATTATATGTTTGCTTCAAATGTTATGCTTCATCAGAATCATGCTCATAATATTGATTACCAATACACCTTCAATGACATATAAATGAGTCAATGGACCAGAAGACCGCAAAGGCAGCTCTGTGTGGGTGCTGGATCCCTCTGGGCTCCCCACAACAACTCTCTCTATGAATGATATAGATATATATTAGTGAACACATTTGGGATAGCACTAAATCACATCTGTCTCGATTTATAAGAATAATCAACTTGAAAATGTGAAGAATTGAGCAGTCATTAGAAAAACAAATGCTTGATTGAATCAAGGGGATTCTGTAAAAAATGATGTATTTAATATATGTTTAATTTGTGACTATATTAGACATCAAACTCATCTCATACGATGCTATTGCATATCTAAATATACCCATTGATCAATGTTCTTAAAAGAATACACACAAACCACATTTTGAATAACAGCTGTTGACAAATATACACAAAGACATGTGGCACATCGAGCCATTTGTGCAATGTACAGTAATCTTGTTTAGGACACAACACATATTGATCACAATACCAAACCAAAATTGATTAGTACAAATATGTAATCATGGTGCTGTTATAGTATGCTTATATCTATAAAGTAAGTCCAACAGTGAATATGTGAATTATATATCAATATTGTCTAATCCAAAGAATGTAAGGATTAATTAATCTATTGTTTATTAAAGGGACACTGACATGATTTATTTCAATCATTGATTTCACTGTTCAAACTGTTACAAATGATTTAACATTGACTCCTATTATAATTTTAATTTTGCTACATTTTAATCTTAAAGGCAGATAAGCAATATTGGATTCAATAAATATTGTTTGTTGAAGGTATCCACCAATCATCAATAAAAACCCAGGTTGGTCAACCAAAATGGAGCTGCAGATAAACGTACATTCTTGATTTTAAAATACATTTAGCAATAGAATATTTAAAATATGATTATAGTATTATATTTAAATGTTGATTAATATTGCATGCTCTATCTGAATGACAACATTAATAATTTTAGCTCAGTGTCCCTTTAATATAAAAATATATTGATTTGACAATGTTGCTGTTAATGAATTCTCTACTCCATATGTTGATGTAATGAATGGGATGGAGCATGCAATTACAATCTAATATGTTAGTTAAGGATATCCTAAGAATTATTTAATTTTCCTCTATTAAAGGGACATGAAGCTCAAAATGTGTAATTGTATACTTTTTGAAACTATGTACTACTGTTATCTGAACACATGATTTTAACTTTTGTCAAAATGCCAATTTATGCAGAAAAAACCGCCAGATAATACCAGTAATGCATTGTTTACCCTAAACCAAAATCAATATTTTTTTAGAAGAACTAAAACAATAGACTGAACCAATGTAGCTCATAAAATGTTTAAACAAAACAATAAAATCACGTTTCCAAATCATTCAATGTAAAATTTAGTTGGCATGTCCCTTAAATGACGTGATCAATTTCAAAAATTGAATCTATATTTTTAAAATCAAAACATATGCAAAAGTGTGTGTATTTTGTCAAAATGTATCCAAATAAGATTAAGCAATACACAGGGGAAGAATATAAATTGGACATTCAAAGAATCTTACATGAAAATGAAGATATCAAGAATAGATGGGATATCTTAAAATCTATAAAAATTCAGATTAGTATTACAATGTAATCCTATGTTTTTTTTTTTGTTATTCTTATTTGTAAATATTTTACTAATACATTTTGCAGATACATATAAATATTGAACAATGTGGATTTAGTATGTAATGTTCTGTCCATGTTTCTAAGACAAATGTCAATTAAAATGAGACATACCATACTGTGACAAGCCCGGGCTTGAGGTTCCAGCACCAACATCCAGATCTGTAATATATTAAATGAGGATTGGATATCATTAATACAAATCATGCCATGTTTAAAATCTTTAAATTATTAGCAAATCAATGAAAAACTATTAATCTTTTGGTAGCCCCATGAGTTAATTGTTTCCTCAATTAAATTCATGATAAATATATCCTGTACTCTTATTTTCAATCACTTGTGTTGTTTACTGTAGCTTTAATTAATTTTTTGTGTTATTTCATTCTCATCAATTGATGGACATATGTTATTATTTGTTGTGATTCTGCTAGTCTTTTTTTTATTATGTATAATATTGAAAATAAGAATACTGTATTCTTCACATATATAATTCACATTTCATTTTGACCAACATGTGTAAAGCAATGCCACTTACAGCAAACCCATGTTAACGTGTATGCGCAATTCTAATTTTCGCGATCATTGCGCAATTATTCCAAGCGGAATTACGCATCCGTCATTTGACCAACATTTGTAAAGCAATGCCACTTACAGCAAACCCATGTTAACGTGTATGCGCAATTCTAATTTTCACGATCTTTGCGCAATGATTCCAAGCGGAATTACACATCCGTCATTTGACCAACATGTGTAAAGCAATGCCACTTACAGCAAACCCATGTTAACGTGTATGCACAATTTTAATTTTCGCGATCATTGCGCAATGATTCCAAGCGGAATTACGCATCCGTGATTTGACCAACATGTGTAAAGCAATGCCACTTACAGCAAACCCATGTTAACGTGTATGCGCAATTCTAATTTTCGCGATCATTGAACAATGATTCCAAGCGGAATTACGCATCCGTCATTTGACCAACATGTGTAAAGCAATGCCACTTACAGCAAACCCATGTTAACGTGTATGCGCAATTCTAATTTTCGTGATCATTGCGCAATGATTCAAAGCAGAATTACGCATCCGTCATTTGACCAACATGTGTAAAGCAATGCCACTTACAGCAAACCCATATTAACGTGTATGCGCAATTCAATTTTCGCTCTGTGATGCATATTCTGTAGAGCGCAAGAAACATCATTCCTATTTCATGTGTCACTAATCTAAAATCAGATATCTAAACATCATATGTAGCGTATGTTGTGAGATCTATATAGGTTTAGTATCTGACTATATACACATTTTTTAAAAATCTAATCAAATATTAAGATATTATATGAAGTTGGATAGTTACCTGGTTCAGATTCTCTTTCATCTCCTCCCAGGCCACCGGACGGAGAAGCAGCTGCCCTGGCCCCCGGGTCAGGACTTTCAGATCCAGCAGCTGGGAGGGAAGAAGAGGAGGCCGAGGATGGTGAGGATCTAAATCTTTTGGGGACCCGGAGAGTGAGGAGCTCGCATAAAGTCACCTCATAAGTAGAGTAGGTAGAGTTTCCGCGGGGCCTCTCTTTTGCCCCCTCTTTTACGGGCTTGTACCCACTCCCTTATGAGGTTTACTTTTTTTGTCAAGCGCAACCTCATATCTCTGAATCTCCGCATGATCTGATCCTGGCTCCTCTGGACGCCACACACCAATTGAACCGCATTGGTGATAGACTCCCAGAGGGCCTTCTTAACAGGCGCATCTGTCGACCTCCTCTTGTTCCCAAACAGCTGGGGATAAAAGTCCTTAACGGCGTGGACCAGTGCAGCGCTCTCCTGCTTGGTAAACCTGGGAGGTTTCATGCCTGCTGAGATGTGTGTATATATATATATATATATATATATATATAGAGAGAGAGAGAGAGAGAGAGAGAATATTATAATATACCAGCAGGCATTAGAGAACTGACAAAGATGACAACGTGTAATGGACTTTTATATGGTGAAGTAAACATGAGATGCACCATGGGACAAGTTATCTGTACATCTGATTGGATAAAAGCTTGAAATATTGTTAGAATGTCTGTGAGACCATCCTGACTCAAGTTGTGTTTGTGTGATGAACTCTGATTGGCCGTTCCTTAATGTTTCATATCTTAGTAACTTCCATACACATACCTCCTGGTGGTGCTGTTACTTCATTTTTCATGTAGACTTATTTGTAACTCATGGGCCTGTCATGCGGATATGTGTGACGCAGATTTAATATCCGTGATCCGTTAAATATTAATGTTTAAATTCTCTTTAAAATCTAATACTGTCGCATTATTAAATGTTGTAGACATTTTTCGGTTTAATAACGGTCTGTTTCTTTAATACAAATACACATTTAATATTGTATGTCTTTATTGTTCATTAAATCAATTTGGTGACTTATTGTGAAGTATTGACATTGCTCTATTAAATGTATTTTATAATGCACATTGATTGTGTGCTATTGCGTGACATTAGACTGTAATGTTTAAAGATGCAAATCTGGTGTTTCAAAATCCGTTTCCCACGCAACATTTCTGAATGTTCAAATTCAGGTTATAATGTCAGTAACTTGGATAATCTGTTTATAGATGTTAAACTACAGGTTTGTTTGTTATTAGTAAATAAACCTTGAGCTTGTATTTGTCTGAACTGCTCATATATGTTATTGTGCAATGGCGTCTTTATTTTTAAATAGACATTACAACCAAACAATTGTATCAAATGATCTGTAGAGATAAAAAAAATTGTTTAGACTTTAAAATGTAACTCAATTTATCTTTATATTTAGATATCCTCAACAGAAAAAAATTAAATGCACATGGTTGAGCCAATCACATAAGGCATCTCTGTGCATCCACCAATCTTCATCTACTGAGCCTATCTCGATATGCTTTTCAAGCAAAGTATGTCAAGATAAGAAGAGAAGTAAATACACTCTTTAAATCTCTTAAAGGGACACTGTCCAAACAAATTTAGCGTTTGTGATTCAGATTGAGCATGAAATATTAAGCAACTTTATAATTTAATCCGATTCTCAAATGTTAAGCATTATATTGTTATCTTTCTTTGCAAATCAAGAATGATATTTTATATTAAGGACACTTTTTGCGAAAAACCTGGGTTATCCTTGATGATTGTTGGATAAATTAATCCACCCCAAAAAAAAAAGTTCTGTCCAGAGTACTGAATCAAATAAATTATCAATTTAATGCCTTATTTTTAAAGTAATGATAGCAACATCACAAGGAACATTGATAATATGAGTCAATTTATAAAGTTGCTTAAAATAGAATACTCGTTCTGAATGTATAAATAATTAATTTTTTTACTGTCTCCCTTTAAGTATATTTTGAGTTCATGTCCCTTTAAGGAGACATTTTACAATAATGCTTGAAATATCATAAATCTAGGCACCTTCCTTTGTCAAAATTAGTATAACATATGAGTAAAGCATATTTAGATTAAGTTCTGGATTGTTTTACACACTGACTGAAATATATATTGTAATGGATGTATTTCGCAGTCTTAAGCTTAGAGGGACATTAAGCTATATGTTATTTATGCATTTTGGATAAGATTATAATATTTGAACAACTTAATATGTTTTGTTATTCGATCATTAGATTTTAATTATATATATTCTTGGATTAATTACATATCTACATAGGCTATTTTGATGCTGATTGTTGGTTGCACATAGATGCCTTATGTAATTGGCTAAGATATGTGCATTGATGTATCTTTTTCTAAGTATATTTAAAGACTGAATGTAATTCTATAGTACTTTATAAATATGTTAAAATTCTTTTATGATTGTTTAAAATGCAATTTACAATATATTTTGTGGATGTCCTTTTAAGGACCAAAACATTTGGAATGTTGATTTAAGATTGTCGAAAGAAACTAAAGGGGAATGAAAATTATATATAGATATGTGATGTCTAACCCAAGAGGTAAGATTTAAAAAACTACATAATATTAATAACTATAGTTAAATGACCCTTTAAATGACTCCACTAGAAAATAAAATCTATTAACATGGCATCCAATAACTAGCTTGTGCAAAATATGAAGTTAACTGACCTACCATTTTTAAATTTTAAAAATATAAATTAAAATAATGTTTTTAGATACCTAAGGAAGATACAAGATCTTATAAAATAAATTTTACATTCAACAACACTGTCACTTTAATGTAAGTGAACCACTTCCCCTTCTTAAAAGTGAAACAAATAAATTGATGTCAAATTCTTACTACATATCCGAAAATATTTTAACATCTAAAAATTACACAGTAAAAGCATCGATGGATTTCACTCCCCAATTAATTTAAAAAAGATAGTTGACTTTAATATTCTCTGAATCAGTGGATTTTCTAAAATTAATGCTATACATGATGCCTAATTTGATCTTATGCATGTGCTTGTCAAATAGACAACTACCAGTCATGGGAGTCAAATTGTTTTTTATTGACAGATTATATGGATATTTATTATAATCTGTTCAAAATAGGGTATTTAATAATAAAATGTTGATTATTACCATTTAAAAAAAAAAGAAGTTATTTTAACAAAAACAAAAAAAAAAATATTCCTGGAAGTCATCAGATGAAAATCTGAAAATAAAAAAACATATTTTACAAAGTTAATACACGCGTTGTAAAATATTCATAAAATACATTTACAATCATCTTGTGCTAAATTTTATCAAGATATTTATTAATTAAATTTTTGGATTAAAAACCAAAAAAACCATACACCATTATATTGTGTAATAAAAATTACATTTAAATATCAGCATTTATAATTATACATAATAATGTATATCACATTTAAATAATAAATATATATGTATGCTGAACATAAATGTAATATTTCATGTCCATTCAAATACCTCTATATCAACTATAATATGTATTCCTTTGTCTGATTGTGATACCTAAATATCTAATTATGAACAAAGTATGACTAATGTATGTAAGCTACTAATATTCTACATTCTTCCTGTGATTCTTAACTATCATGCATTGGTAAACCAACCTGGATAATGCATGGTCTTTGAAAGTCAATTCAGGAGAAAACAGTTGATCTTCAATAGGTGTCTTATTCATCATTTCAAAAATAGAGGACTGAAAACCCATCTAAAAATTAAAAAATGAATCTAAGTGTCTGATTGTGATACCTAAATATCTAATTATGAACAAAGTATGACTAATGTATGTAAGCTACAAATATTCTACATTCTTCCTGTGATTCTTAACTATCATGCATTGGTAAACCAACCTGGATAATGCATGGTCTTTGAAAGTCAATTCTGGAGAAAACAGTTGATCTTCAATAGGTGTCTTATTCATCATTTCAAAAATAGAGGACTGAAAACCCATCTAAAAATTAAAAAATTAATCTAAGTGTCTGATTGTGATACATAAATATCTAATTATGAACAAAGTATGACTAATGTATGTAAGCTACAAATATTCTACATTCTTCCTGTGATTCTTAACTATCATGCATTGGTAAACCAACCTAGATAATGCATGGTCTTTGAAAGTCAATTCAGGAGAAAACAGTTGATATTCAATAGGTGTCTTATTCATCATTTCAAAAATAGAGGACTGAAAACCCATCTAAAAATTAAAAAATTAATCTAAGTGTCTGATTGTGATACCTAAATATCTAATTATGAACAAAGTATGACTAATGTATGTAAGCTACAAATATTCTACATTCTTCCTGTGATTCTTAACTATCATGCATTGGTAAACCAACCTGGATAATGCATGGTCTTTGAGAGTCAATTCTGGAGAAAACAGTTGATCTTCAATAGGTGTCTTATTCATCATTTCAAAAATAGAGGACTGAAAACCCATCTAAAGTATGACTAATGTATGTAAGCTACAAATATTCTACATTCTTCCTGTGATTCCTAACTATCATGCATTGGTAAACCAACCTGGAAAATGCATGGTCTTTGAAAGTCAATTCAGGAGAAAACAGTTGATCTTCAATAGGTGTCTTATTCATCATTTAAAAAATAGAGGACTGAAAACCCATCTAAAAATTAAAAAATTAATCTAAATGTCTGATTGTGATACCTAAATATCTAATTATGAACAAAGTATGACTAATGTATGTAAGCTACAAATATTCTACATTCTTCCTGTGATTCTTAACTATCATGCATTGGTAAACCAACCTGGATAATGCATGGTCTTTGAAAGTCAATTCTGGAGAAAACAGTTGATCTTCAATAGGTGTCTTATTCATCATTTCAAAAATAGAGGACTGTGAAATACCATCTAAAATTCGGAATGTTGATTTAAGATTGTCGAAAGAAACTAAAGGGGAATGAAAATTATATATAGATATGTGATGTCTAACCCAAGAGGTAAGATTTAAAAAACTACATAATATTAATAACTATAGTTAAATGACCCTTTAAATGACTCCACTAGAAAATAAAATCTATTAACATGGCATCCAATAACTAGCTTGTGCAAAATATGAAGTTAACTGACCTACCATTTTTAAATTTTAAAAATATAAATTAAAATAATGTTTTTAGATACCTAAGGAAGATACAAGATCTTATAAAATAAATTTTACATTCAACAACACTGTCACTTTAATGTAAGTGAACCACTTCCCCTTCTTAAAAGTGAAACAAATAAATTGATGTCAAATTCTTACTACATATCCGAAAATATTTTAACATCTAAAAATTACACAATAAAAGCATCGATGGATTTCACTCCCCAATTAATTTAAAAAAGATAGTTGACTTTAATATTCTCTGAATCAGTGGATTTTCTAAAATTAATGCTATACATGATGCCTAATTTGATCTTATGCATGTGCTTGTCAAATAGACAACTACCAGTCATGGGAGTCAAATTGTTTTTTATTGACAGATTATATGGATATTTATTATAATCTGTTCAAAATAGGGTATTTAATAATAAAATGTTGATTATTACCATTTAAAAAAAAAAGAAGTTATTTTAACAAAAACAAAAAAAAAATATTCCTGGAAGTCATCAGATGAAAATCTGAAAATAAAAAAACATATTTTACAAAGTTAATACACATGTTGTAAAATATTCATAAAATACATTTACAATCATCTTATGTCTATGCTCTAACTTTGTGCTAAATTTTATCAAGATATTTAGGAATTAATTTTTTGGATTAAAAACCAAAAAAAACATACACCATTATATTGTGTAATAAAAATTACATTTAAATATCAGCATTTATAATTATACATAATAATGTATATCACATTTAAATAATAAATATATATGTATGCTGAACATAAATGTAATATTTCATGTCCATTCAAATACCTCTATATCAACTATAATATGTATTCCTTTGTCTGATTGTGATACCTAAATATCTAATTATGAACAAAGTATGACTAATGTATGTAAGCTACAAATATTCTACATTCTTCCTGTGATTCTTAACTATCATGCATTGGTAAACCAACCTGGATAATGCATGGTCTTTGAAAGTCAATTCTGGAGAAAACAGTTGATCTTCAATAGGTGTCTTATTCATCATTTCAAAAATAGAGGACTGAAAACCCATCTAAAAATTAAAAAATTAATCTAAGTGTCTGATTGTGATACATAAATATCTAATTATGAACAAAGTATGACTAATGTATGTAAGCTACAAATATTCTACATTCTTCCTGTGATTCTTAACTATCATGCATTGGTAAACCAACCTGGATAATGCATGGTCTTTGAAAGTCAATTCTGGAGAAAACAGTTGATATTCAATAGGTGTCTTATTCATCATTTCAAAAATAGAGGACTGAAAACCCATCTAAAAATTAAAAAATTAATCTAAGGGCTCCATGTACTAAGCAGTCAGCGAGCTACCCGCAACAAATCTCGCGTCAAAACTCGCAAACTGATATGTACAAAGCCGTCAATTATGTTAAAACTCGCATCTTTAAAATTGCGAGCATACTTATCCGCCAAACTTCGCTACCTCTCCATTTTTTACTGTAATTAGACACATTTGACCACCAACTCGCCAAAAACGAATGTACTAAAAAATCTATTTGTCCGCTCGCGTCAATCTCCGCCCCCACCTCGTTATTTTTGCCTCGCCACCTTTTAGGTGGCGGGCAAGGTACAAAACAATAGGAAAGTCACTCTAGACGCCAGTCTAGACATATATAAAAGGCAGTAATATCAGCATTGTACTTACATTGTTCATTTCAGCAGCTATGGAGAGAATTCTGTTTTTGTTTATTCTCCGTGTGATGCAAATCCGGGCTAGAAGACAGAATACTGGAAATGTAGCTAATCGTATCATTAGAAGAAGGAGAGTTCGTGTCCCCCGTGTATTCCTTCCACGGGTTGGTTTGCACGGCCTTTCTGACCGAGAGATCATACAAAGATTCCGGCTTGATCGTGAATCGATATTACACCTGTATCGAGAGATTGAAGATCATTTGGAGCCAATGACTGCTCGTTTACAAGCTATTCCGGGACTTCTGAAACTATTAGCTGCATTGCATTTTTTTGCAACAGGCTCCTTTCAGGCAGTTTCTAGCGTCATTATTGGAATGAGTCAATCTGCTTTTTCACGCCACTTATCCAAAGTAATAGGGGCTATGATGGTTATTTTTCATCGATATGTTTGTTTGCCATCTACCCCTGAAGAATGGCAATCTATAAAGTCAAATTTCTATAGGATGGCTGGGATGCCCAATGTCCTAGGTGCCATAGACTGTACCCATGTTGCTGTAAGACCACTTCAAGCTCGTGAGGAGATCTATAGGAATAGAAAGCATTTCCATTCCTTGAATGTCCAGATGGTCTGTGACCCCAACATGAGGATTATCAGTGTCCGTTCTAACTTTCCTGACTCCTGTCATGATTCTTACATCTTAAGGCAGACTGGGTTATACCGGAAGTTCGAGGACGGAAATATGCCTGAAGGATGGCTTCTAGGTAAGCATAACTGGCATCTAATTTGTCTCTCATTTCAATGTACAAAAATTGCGCCCAATTTGTCGACTGTAATCTGTATAGTTTAAATTTGTATTGTATAGTTCTGAATCTTTATAATTATTCTTATATTAATATTTATATTTATTATATCTTCTATTAGGAGATGGAGGGTACTCATGTACAGAATGGCTGTTGACTCCCTATAACAACCCACAGACCAGAAGTCAAGTACGTTTCAATGAAGCTCACCAATCTACCAGGGGGATTATTGAGAGGACTTTCGGTCTTTTGAAAATGCGGTTTCGATGTCTTGATCGTTCTGGTGGTGCTATGCAGTATGCACCAGAGAAAGTTGCAAAAATTATATTGGTTTGTTGCATACTGCACAATGTAGCAATTAAAAGAGGCTGTCCATTAGAAGATGAAGATCCAATAGATGCTGATGATTTACCAGAATAAACATGTGTAGAACAAGCTAATAGGCGTGGAAATGCAACAAGGGACATGGTTTCAGAACAATATTTTGAAGATTAAAGTTTCAGTTGATCAATAAAAAACTTTCTTTATTAACTTGTCTCCATTTTTTTTAAGAATTAAGGTTATTAAAAATCACTCATGATAAACAGTTAAATACATAACAGTTGTTTCTCTTCAATTATCAAAGGTTTCAAATAAATAAAGTTTATGATCAAAGTTATTACAGACAATATATTATAGGTAATGCATTGTCTTTGTGACATCACACTAGTGTCTACAGCTGCTCTCACTCTTTTACATAATGTGATTAGTGTAATGTAATCCCTCCATAGCTGATGCTAATTCATTGTATTGTGTCATTGAATTGTAGCTGTAACAAGCGACAGTATATTCAACAGTGCTTTATGTTATCAGATAGGATTTTTGAGTTAAAAAAGACTTGCTAATTTGATTTGTTTTATTCTAACCTTTTTTTTTTTTTTTAACAGCTACTAGGTTTTCCCATATTCAAATAAATACCTTAAGGGCTTACTCTTAACACTTATTTTCTTATCCTTAATAATATATTTTTCCATTCAAGATTTGTTAAAAGAATAGTGGCATATAGAAAATAATGGCAAATAAATTATTTTATTACAAAATTACAATCTTTAAACATTATATATTAACAATTGTAAACCAAAGTAACTTTTAATACATATAAACACATATGAAAAAAAAGAAAATGTTTAGAAACAAAATAACAATTGTAAACCAAAATAAATTTTAATACATATAAACACATATGAAACAAAGAAAATGTTTAGAAAAAAATAACAATTGTAAACCAAAGTACATTTTAATACATATAAACACATCTTAAAAAAATAAAATGTTTAGAAACAAAATAAAAATTGTAAACCAAAATAAATTTTAATACATATAAACACATCTGAAACAAAGAAAATGTTTAGAAACAAAATAACAATTGTAAACCAAAGTAAATTTTAATACATATCAACACATCTGAAACAAAGAAAATGTATAGAAACCAAATATCATTTGTAATAACTATAAACATCGATATTTACAAACCTTCATAAAATACATTAATCTACATATACATTATATTTTTTTCTATTTTTCGGGGATACATATCTATATCAATGCGCTAATGATTGACATATCGATTAATCACGTCATCGTCAAACATGTCGCGTCCTGAACCTTTTGGTGCTGGAGAATTGGTGATATTAGTTTATGCCATGGATAAATATTTCCCTAAACGGATTGGTGGTGTGAGGGGAGTGAGACAGGAATGCAGAGACAAAATTATATACGAGATGCTGAGAAGAATGCATCGTATTTCAAAAATTAAAAGAACAAGACGACAGTGTCTTAGAAAATATATTGATTTGAAGAGAAGAGAACCGAAGTACTATAAATCGATTCAAAGATTGATAAGGTCATGTAAGTTTCAAAATTATATATGAAATAATTTTTTATAATATAAAATAAGGGTTTATTTTTGAACTGCGTCATCATTGACGAATCCAGGACAATATTAGTTTCTGAGTGTTACTTTGACTATATTAGTATATACAATTGCAAAAAGTTAAAAAAGTAAGCATGCAGAACTGAGTTAGTAGATTAAAATTTAACTATATTACTATAAACACTTAAAAGGTTAGAAAAGTTAGCATACAAAAATGAGTTAGTAGAGTAAAATATAACTATATTAGTATATACCATTGAAACATGCAGAACTGAGTTAGTAGAATAAAATATAAATATATTACTATATACCATTGAAACATGTTAGAAAAGTAAGCATGCAGAACTGAATGTTTTGAAAACAAAAAATTACTTGGAATAATTAAATTTATTTTTTTTATTCCAATTTTTTTTTTATAAATATGTTTATAGATATGAGAAGTAGGAGAATGAAGTGTGAACACCCACCACGCTACCTAAGGTCAATGTTGGTGCAAACACCCAGAAGTGAAGCTCTTTCTCCACCTTTGTCAATAACACTATTGGATATTGAATTATCTCCAAATCCATATGAAATTTTTCATAAAAAGACACAGACAGGTAATGACTTATTATTTAACTTTTAAATCATATATTTTAGATTTTGGCTTAAAAAGTTTTAGCATGCAATATTAATCAAGTTGCTAATTTACTTCTATTATCATTTTTTTTCCTCATTATCTTTCTATCTTTATTTGAAAAAGAAGGCATCTAAGCTAAGGAGCCAGCCAAATTTTTGTTGAGCACCATGGACAGCACTTTTTGATGGGTTCTGTCCAATTAGCAAGTACAACACAGTTGGTTTACCAAAAATGGGCTGGCATCTAAACTTACATTCTTGCTTTTCAAATAAAGATACAAAAATAATGAAGTAAAATAGAAAGTTTATTTAAATTGCATGCACTATCTGAATCATGAAACTTAGAAATTGGGTTCAATGTCCCTTTTAATGATTATTATTATAGTTTTAAATAATATATCCTAGGTTTTTGATTTAATAGTTTTCTATCTTTATCTTTGTAATTACGTTCATAGATATTACCATGGAAGACATGGAAAATAGTATGGAAATGGAAGAATTTCAAAATCCTGATAGTGTGCCAATATTTGAAGCCTTGAGTTCAGATGATACTCAACCAAGGATAGAAGTTTTACCAACAATGATGGTAGATAAAGGTATGTTTCATATTCAGTAATCTTAAATCTAAGAAAATCAAAGTTTTAACTAATACATATTGTATATTTCAAATAGGAGTTGGCTCAGATGAAAGCTTTAAAGGAGTGGACATAAGTGTAGAAGCTAATATAGTAGATAACCTAGATAACAGCACATCAGGAGGTAATATTTGTGATGAAAAACCCTATCATACATTGCATATGTATATGAAAATTGAATTAAAATTTGCTTTGCATTTATTTTTCTACAGATTTATCTTCAAAATCAACTATTGAAACTGCAGACAAAAGTACTCAGAGTTGTCTTGAAGATCATGTTAAACAAAAAATTTCTAAAATTAGGGCAACTTTGGGAATGTTAATGGAGCAAGTAGATTTTTTATACCGTAAATATGTTATTTGATTTCATTTTTGTTTTGTCATGATGATTGTCAGAAGAATGACAATTAATAACTGAGAAAAACTTTTGTGTTGAAGAATCAAAAGTGATTTTGAATTTATGTAAATAAACTTTTTTTTTGGGCATAAAAAAATTTGTCTTTATTAAATAATAACATTTTAAACTTAAAGAACACAAAAACTAACTTATTAAACAATATATCGATGAAAAAAATTTAACAGTGACTAATATAGTGTTATAAATAATAAATTAAATGTTCACTCCAGACGTGGCCTCTTTGGGTCTGTTGTACCCTCCCTTTCACTGACAATAGCCAACAGAGATTGTAATGTCCTTTCACTGATGGTTAAAGCTCTGTTAATTTGCTGGTTTTTCTCTTCATCCATCCGCCTCTGCCACTGGAACATTTCTCTTTGCAGCTGTCATTTCTGCATTTCAATCTCATTCCTTTGCATTTCTAGTTCAACATTTTTTTTTGACAGAGCAGCCCAGCGGTCAATATTAGTGTTAATCATATTTTGCATTTCTCTGTGGTCCTCTCTGTATTGCCTTGCAAGTGTCAACATTTCCCTCAATCCAACATCGGCCAATAGTCCTTCTGCCGGTGTATTGTCAATATTTAGACCACCTGTTTGCAGTGCAATTGGTGGTGCCTGTGTTTCAACAGGTTCCTCAAGGTTTTCCGGTGTGTGAATTTCATCTGGTTGCGCATCTCCAAAATCTTCAAGAATATCTGGAGTCTCACTTCCATCATGCCCTCCTGGTGGTTCATCTTGAATGGGATTTTCCACTATCGGCATGAGATTGATAGTGATCTCCCTTGATGAGTTTTCTTCTTCTAGATCAAGACATAACAAATTGTTAGTAAATAAAAATAAAATGTTCTAAAAACACTTGCAGAAATAGAATAGAAGGAGAGAGCAGATACAACCGTCATACACCAATTTAAGTTATATTATATATATATACATATGTGATACATACCATCAAATAATGAAGATGAATGTCCAGTCAATCGCTGGAAAAGACGTCCCAAATCACCTATAAAAAAATAAATAAAATAAAAAGGTTTTTTAGTCAATGTAACCACATATTCAAACGCTATTACATTCAGTGAAATTTCTATTTTGAAAATTATTAATGGAAATGTACTTTGCAATTAACTGGACACTGAAGCAAAAATAATATTTTGTAGAATAAGATATATAGCATGGAATTTCAATCAACTTTCTAATGTAATACTATGATCAATTCTCAAAAAGAAAATAATGATAAAATTTAAACCCATTAGAAAGTTGCTTACAATTGCATGCATGCTCTACACGAATCCTCATTTAAAAAAAATTGTACAGTGTCCCTTTCATGAAAATCTATGATCATTGCTATTTGTCTTTCAAATTACATTCCATCTGTAAAAGATCTCGAACTAGAATACGTCAATAATGATATTTGACATTTAAAAAAAAAAAAAAAAATTGATAGATAAAAGAGATAAAACACACAACATTGAAATTATTCATTTGTAAAGTACTTACCAGTTGCTCTACCAACACCAGTTTCTGGAGTGCTGGTCCTTACATCAGGAAGTGTGTCCGCCGAGGAAGTTGTGTGTGTAACATTAGATGTGGAGCGTATTAATTGTCCATGTGTAAAACTGGCCGAAGGTCTGGAAACAGCTAATCTGGGTGGTCTGTAAACCGCAGAAGATGAAGTAGAACAAGTGGGCACTTCGTTACTCCTCACAGGCTCTGCTTGTGTTGTTGGCGTTGCTTTAAAAAAAAAAAAAATACGTTAGGTTTATTTTTATTTCTAGTTGAAACTGAAAGCTAAAAGTGTTAATAATAATAATCACAGCAGTGAATGAAGGCTCAATCATTAAAGGGACATGCCATCCACCTTTTTATTTTATGATTTAGAAAGAGAATGCAGTTATAAACATCTTTATAATTTACTTATATTATCTAATTTGTTTTATTCTCTTGATATTCTTTGTTGAAAAGCATTTGATTGCTGCACAAAGAAGCCTCGTGTGATTGGCTCAACATGTGTATTTATTTTTCTTCAACTAAGAATATCTAGAAAATGAAGCCAAAGAAATAATGGAAGTAATTTGTAATGTTGTTTAAATTTCTATTCTCTATCTGAATCATTAAAAAAAGATTTTGGGTTTAGTGGCCCTTTAAAGGGACATGAACAAATAAAATTTCCTTTACAAATTGCATAAGAAAATGCTTTTTCAAAAATATTTAATTGTATTATGTTTTTGCCTTCATTGGATTTTTATACTTTGTTGAAAAGCAAATATATATAGGCACAGTAAATGATCATTGGTTGATGCACATAGATGGTTCATGTGACTGCGTCAACTATGTGCATAGCTATATCTGAAAAAAGTATATGTTTATAAAGCGGAGAACAATTTTGAAAGACGTTAAAAATAATATTCTATAGTCAAATAACGCAACATGGAAGTCAATAGGTCAGAAATTTAAGAAGGCATGTGATCTGGGGTTAGTCTCATGATTAATGTCGGACATACCATGTTACACAACATCAATATTTTTTTAATAGTTTCAAATTACATTATTTCTATTGTCATTATCTCTTTAAGGTTTCTATGCAATACTGGTTTGAAAATAAACACATGGGTGTTATCTTTAGGGATCACTATATTAATAATCAACAAATCTTTAGTTCCGTTAGACCTTTAAAAAAAGGCAGTATAACAACCATATTATTGTACAATCCTTTATACATATATGCGACATAAATGATTACAGTATTTGGGGCCTAAATGGCTTGTACAATCCCTTATACATATATGCAACATAAATGATTACAGTATTTGGGGCCTAAATGGCCTATATAGATTCAGATACTGAAGCGTAAGAAGTCAGATAATGTTATTTTAAAGAAATATATATTGGAGACAATGACCTATTATAATTTAAAAAAAAACATTTGCGTCAATTATGTTGTACATTTACCTCTTAAATCACTGTCACAATCATCCGTTATGCCAGTGATGATCTCTGGTCCCAGACGCTGAACAAGCTTCTGCTCATAATCATTGAGGTCTGCCACATATGCTGGTCCACCTCCGGTAGCACGTGCCGAATTTTTTTCTCTGGCCAATTTAGCTTTGGCGAAACGTTTAATGTCGTTGTAACGCTTCTTCAGCTGATCGACATCCTTTTTTCCTGGACCCTGGGCACTAACAACGTCGCTGATCCTTTGCCAGATCTGCTTCCTCCTAGAAAAATTTGTCTGTTTGACACGACATCCAAACAAATAATCATAAGAGTCAATAATCATGTCAATCAAAACGACGTTTTGCTCATGAGAAAAGTGAGGATTCTTGGATTTTGAAGCGGTTTCAGATCCAGATGAAGCCATATCGAATTTGTAAATAAAGATCACAAAAAAGAGCGCTCTGTAATTACTCTCCAAAAATTTTGGAACAATAATAAAGTTGTTTAGAAAAGTTGTACATTTATAGGAGCAAAATTCTATTCCCGCGACTACTATGATGTTCATGACACCTTACATGTCACGTGTTAACAATTGGCCAGACAATTCAACTGAAAGTTAAGTACATCAGCTTAGTCGCGGTGAGCGAGGTGTCAAATTTATCAATATTCCGCCACTGCTCGCGGCGGGCTAGACGTGTCTATTTATTGTGGGATTATAAGTACATAGCAACAGCGGACACCATTTTCGCCCGCGAGTTTAGCCGCGTCTAAAATGACGGATGAATTGACGGCTTGGTACATGGAGCCCTAAGTGTCTGATTGTGATACCTAAATATCTAATTATGAACAAAGTATGACTAATGTATGTAAGCTACAAATATTCTATATTCTTCCTGTGATTCTTAACTATCATGCATTGGTAAACCAACCTGGATAATGCATGGTCTTTGAAAGTCAATTCTGGAGAAAACAGTTGATCTTCAATAGGTGTCTTATTCATCATTTCAAAAATAGAGGACTGAAAACCCATCTAAAAATTAAAAAATTAATCTAAGTGTCTGATTGTGATACATAAATATCTAATTATGAACAAAGTATGACTAATGTATGTAAGCTACAAATATTCTACATTCTTCCTGTGATTCTTAACTATCATGCATTGGTAAACCAACCTGGATAATGCATGGTCTTTGAAAGTCAATTCAGGAGAAAACAGTTGATCTTCAATAGGTGTCTTATTCATCATTTCAAAAATAGAGGACTGAAAACCCATCTAAAAATTAAAAAATGAATCTAAGTGTCTGATTGTGATACCTAAATATCTAATTATGAACAAAGTATGACTAATGTATGTAAGCTACTAATATTCTAAATTCTTCCTGTGATTCTTAACTATCATGCATTGGTAAACCAACCTGGATAATGCATGGTCTTTGAAAGTCAATTCTGGAGAAAACAGTTGATCTTCAATAGGTGTCTTATTCATCATTTCAAAAATAGAGGACTGAAAACCCATCTAAAAATTAAAAAATTAATCTAAGTTTCTGATTGTGATACCTAAATATCTAATTATGAACAAAGTATGACTAATGTATGTAAGCTACAAATATTCTACATTCTTCCTGTGATTCTTAACTATCATGCATTGGTAAACCAACCTGGATAATGCATGGTCTTTGAAAGTCAATTCTGGAGAAAACAGTTGATCTTCAATAGGTGTCTTATTCATCATTTCAAAAATAGAGGACTGAAAACCCATCTAAAAATTAAAAAAATAATCTAAGTGTCTGATTGTGATACCTAAATATCTAATTATGAACAAAGTATGACTAATGTATGTAAGCTACTAATATTCTACATTCTTCCTGTGATTCTTAACTATCATGCATTGGTAAACCAACCTGGATAATGCAAGGTCTTTGAAAGTCAATTCTGGAGAAAACAGTTGATCTTCAATAGGTGTCTTATTCATCATTTCAAAAATAGAGGACTGTGAAATACCATCTAAAAATTAAAAAATAATCTAAGTGTCTCCAATAGGATGCCTCCACAGCCTTATTCTATCAAATAGTTGGCACTTACCATGTGAACATGTCTTTGTATGGTTTTCAAGGTCAGCAGATTTGAAAGATAATGCCAGACATGATCCCATTGGTATTCTTCAATTTCAATCTTGTCTTTTTCCACTGTCAGTCTGGGAATTCATCACTGTCATTCTTTGAATTCTTCCCTTTCAGTCTTTACATGAAGTCATCTCCCTAATGGCATAAAAAGGTTTATTAAAATTACTACTACAAGTGTGTGAATCAGTTCTGTACCCCTCTCCCACCCCCCATTTCTGAATCAATTTCCGTCACTAGCTTACTAAGCGTGTGTAGCATCTTGTGTTATGTTCTATCAAGTGTGAAGAAGAGTCATATTGAGCAGAACAAACCTCTGTGTGACTTTTAACCATAGTCATGCTAGAGGATAGTTATGCTAGAGGATCCCTTTCTGAGTATTTACATTTTAAGTAATGTGTAAACTAAATACTAGTTTTGAAAATGTATGCCATATGATGTATTTGTGTACAATTCATGCCAGCAACAGTCCATACATTTATAATTACCAGCTGATGTCCTCTTTAAAAACCAGGTGGCAAAGACTCGCTACAGGACCCAATGACCAGAGCATCACCTATATTAATAAATGAAACACATTTTTAGCATTTGATGAACAATCCTAACATGTTTGCACAATTCTCTACTTGTCATTTCCCTAGAGTTCACATCTATTGACAATACTCCAATCTAACTTCTATTATTTACCGTCTAACGTGGCGGTTGATGATGTCTGCTCTGACATTGAGCCCCTCGTCCCGGAATGGCCCCTCTAGAACTGGATCGTCCTCCTCATCTCTGAGGAAGTTTCGGTGCACCTGGACGGCCTGCAGCATCCCAGCCCGCTGTGCAATATTATGCAGGACACTACAGGCTATAACGATCTTAGCCACCTTCTTTGGGTTGTACTGGAGGGCTCCTCCCAACCTGTCAAGGCACCTGAACCTCATCTTCAGGAGCCCGAACATTCATTCAACCACCGCCCTGGTTCTTTTATGAGCCCTATTGTAGCCCTCCTCAGCCACATCAGTAGGGCTACGTAAGGGAGTAATAAGCCAAGGGCGGCGCATGTAACCAGAATCACCTATAAATTATGAACAGAACATAATTCAAACTGAATCCTCAAAATTGTATTTTGATTCCAAAAAAAGTTTGTGTACACGATAATCCACTAACAAATGTTTATTTTTTAAAAGAATAATCTAGTTCAATATTATTCTCTATCTTCCCATTTCAGCTAAGACATGCTACATATGCGTATTTCTCCTAAACCAGACCTTGTGTAAAATACCAACTAAATGGTTACATTGCATTCTCTATCTGAGCATTTAAGGTAAGACATGCTACATATCTGCATTGAACTAAAACTAGACATTAGCGGAAAGAGACAATGACATGGTTAAATTGCATTGGCTGCTATCTTCCCATTTCAGCTAAGACATGCTACATATGCGTATTTCTCCTAAACCAGACCTTGTGTAAAATACCAACTAAATGGTTACATTGCATTCTCTATCTGAGTATTTAAGGTAAGACATGCTACATATCTGCATTGAACTAAAACTAGACATTAGCGGAAAGAGACAATGACATGGTTAAATTGCATTTGCTGCTATCTTCCCATTTCAGCTAAGACATGCTACATATGCGTTTTTCGCCTAAACCAGACCTTGTGTAAAATACCAACTAAATGGTTACATTGCATTCTCTATCTGAGCATTTAAGGTAAGACATGCTACATATCTGCATTGAACTAAAACTAGACATTAGCGGAAAGAGACAATGACATGGTTAAATTGCATTTGCTGCTATCTGCCCATTTCAGCTAAGACATGCTACATATGCGTATTTCGCCTAAACCAGACCTTGTGTAAAATACAAACTAAATGGTTACATTGCATTCTCTGAGCATTTAAGGTAAGACATGCTACATATCTGCATTGAACTAAAACTAGACATTTGCGGAAATAAAAAAAAAATGGTTAAATTGCATCCTATAGCTGAACATTACGCTAACATTTTAAAACTACAGTGGCAATTGTCTAACTAATTAACCATGTTGTGCACAAATACTCACCAACGAGATAACCAGGGGGCATTTGTCTTTCCTCAAACGGCCGCCACAGGGACGACAGAGAGAGGATGCGGGCATCATGACAAGCCCCTCCAAAATTCGCATACACATGCATAATCCTCATCTGTGCGTCACAAACATACTGCACGTTGAGGCTATGAAAATGTTTGCGATTTCTGAAGGGCAAGTCATCAATTGGAGCACGCAGCGCAATGTGGATACAATCTATGGCTCCCAAGACATTGGGCAATTCAGCTATAGCAAAGAATTCCCACTTCAGGCGCCTCCAATCACCATCATTCTGTGGGAATCCTATGTATTGCTTACTGATACGTACCATGGCGTCCAGAAATTTATCAAACACCACAGAGAATGTACCTTGAGACAGGCCATGCATGTACATTTCTCCGGATTGAAAACTCCCGGAGGCCAGGACGTAAAGACAACTTAGCATCTTACTCATGCCGGGAACAGCAGTCCTTATTCTTATACGTGGCTCCAAATGAGGTTTAAGAAGATCGTAAAGGCCAATGAGCTGTTCGCGATTGAGCCGATACTTATCATAAACCTCAAATCGCTCATGTTTTCCAAGGTGGGTCTCACCCTGTAGACACGAGGACCGCGAACCAGACGAGCCCTTCGTCTCACTCGGAGACGCCGAGGCTGCCTGATTCTATCAACAGCTAGTTCACCAATAGCAGCACCAGCAGCGTCTACCATGTCATCATCATCCATCTTTCCAAACAGCAGAGCAAGGCGTAACAAGGTATGCAAATTGATCTGATGTGGATCACAAGTGATGCTTTGGCCATGTTGTTTGGGGGATTTATAGTACAATTAGTCCAATGGTAGTGAGTTTGTAATGATTGCTAATTGTATTCACTTGTTTGTATGTGAGCGGCGCGAATGCTTTCACAGTGGGCGTTTTTTTGGTGTTTGCTGAAATGTTGTTTTCCCCCAATGAATCTCAATGTGAAAGTGTCAAATATCACACATACAGTGCATGTTTGTAATGTTTGATCATATGCGTAATCAATATTTCTTAAACGCGATCTTATAGTAACAAGCACACGTCCAGGCTAACATGAATGAAAGTGCATAGTTGTGTATAATGTGCATCGAATGTGATCGATCAATGTTGCTGCAACATTGTTTGTAAACGATAAAGTAACAGCTGCCATCTGTAGTATTGTGTATATATAAGTGATTGCCGAGATGTCAATATTGTATGCGTCCCATTAAAATCGCAATAATAATTCAGAACTTCCCGTCTGCCATCTGTAGTATTGTGTATATATAAGTGATTGCCGAGATGTAAATATTGTATGCGTCCCATTAAAATGGCACTAATACTGAAGAACTTCCGGCTGTCATCTGTAGTATTGTATATATAAGTGATTGCCGAGATGTCAATATTGTACACGTCCCATTCAAATCGCACTAATACTGAATAACTTCCGGCTGTCATCTGTAGTATTGTATATATAAGTGATTGCCGAGCTGTCAATATTGTATGCGTCCCATTAAAATGGCACTAATACTGAAGAACTTCCGGCTGTCATCTGTAGTATTGTATATATAAGTGATTGCCGAGCTGTCAATATTGTATGCGTCCCATTCAAATCGCACTAATACTGAATAACTTCCGGCTGTCATCTGTAGTATTGTATATATAAGTGATTGCCGAGATGTCAATATTGTATGCGTCCCATTCAAATGGCACTAATACTGAATAACTTCCGGCTGTCATCTGTAGTATTGTGTATATATAAGTGATTGCCGAGCTGTCAATATTGTATGCGTCCCATTCAAATGGCACTAATACAGAAGAACTTCCGGCTGTCATCTGTAGTATTATATATATAAGTGATTTGCGAGCTGACAATATTTATTAATTATCCCATTCAAATCGCCCTAATAATGCTGTTCCAAACTGTTGTTTATGTATATGTTGTACTGTAGTATTGAGTGCTAAATTTCTGAAAGGGGCGGTACAGTCGTGAATCTGTAATGTGTATGGTTGAATCTTCTAATGACGTCATCATATTATTAACCTGCCTATGTAGTTCTGAAATCCTCATTGTGTTGTTGTATTGTACTACATTGTTATTGTGTGCGGAATAAAATATAAATGTGTGCTTTGTGGTTGCGTGATGGGTGATGCGTGTTATGTACATATACGTATATATTGTGATTGTGTCCCACATATGCTGACTTCTATATAGCGGTCTGGCATTGTTGTTCCTTCCCATAAAGTGACATCTGTATTCTGGTGTAATGATGTTCTTCTTGTACGTAATTCCTAATGGTTTATTGTGATGGAATCATGATGTTAAAAGTACAGTAAAATCCATATGTTCTGTTTTGTGATTCCTAGAGAGAATGTAATGTGTTTTTCCCCCATCATTTGAATGCACATGTATGAGTGAATGCTAAAAGTAATGTATGTCCATCCATGACTGATCATGTGTTAAGCCTATGTAGATATGCTGTTGCTGCAAGCATATGAGTTGAATAAATGAAATGCAATAATAAAGGTAAATGAGAGGTGTTTCTCATTGTGTACTGTTTGTGAATCCTGAAATGTTGTAATTATTTTTGTGTCCGTTTAAATGTGATTTTATTTTTAAAAAAGTTTGTTACTAGTGATGTTGATTTGTAGTTGATGTAATGTAAAAGTATGAAACAATTTAATGCTGTTGTGAATATTCAATAAGTAAAATCCATAAGTCCACCATAGGGAAATAGTCATTTCTTGATCTATTTGTCATAGCTGGGTCTAACGCAGAAAAGCATGTTTTTTTTTTCCGATTTCTAGCGCTGGTATTTGGAGTTTTTTGGTCTACGCTTTTTGCGTGCGTTAGGGAAATCTGTCTGTCACGTGCACGAGCACGTCTTCCCCATAGAAGTCAATGGAGGCTCAAAATTTTGGTAAAAAAAAAATCAAAGACTGGTTTTCCTTGTAAAGTGAGTGACGTCATGGTCTTGTGTGAAAAAGTAGCTAAATCGTGTTCATTTTGTAATAAATAACTTGTTTGTGTATGTAATGTGGTGTATATTTTTGGTATGCATCGATGAGTGTATGTTTGTGATAATATCATTAGTTAGATGTAGCTATATGAGTGAGTTTTCCCGTGTGTCAATGTTAGTCAATGGCAAAATGGATTTGTGTTGTTTTTTTTCTAACACCCGAGATCTCGCAACTTTGATCCTTTCTATTTAGAAGAAAAAATATTAAATCTGAAAAATAAATATAGTGTAGTGTTTGTATGAGTGTAAGTGTACTTTGTGTAATATTTGTTTTGTGATTCGTGGATGTTTATTTTGTCGGTAGATGTTAACTACTGGGTCTGAGCTGTCGGTAGAGATTTTTGCGTTGGGTGATTTTTGAGTGTCGGTAACTAAACTCTAAATACCAGAGGGCGGAAAAAAACAGCGTTAGGAGCCTTTAACGCTGGTTTTCACGGCTACCGCCAAACTCCAAATCCAGGCCTTAGGGTTTATTTTATAGGTAAGTATTTAGTTTTAAATAGGAATAATTTAGTTAATGATAGTAATTTCATTTAGATTTATTTTAATTATATTTAAGTTATGGGGTGTTAGGTTTAGGGTTAGACTTAGGTTTAGGGGTTAATAACTTTAATATAGTGGCGGCGAAATTGGGGTGGCAGATTAGGGGTTAATAAATGTAGGTAGGTGTCAGCGATGTTAGGGACGGCAGATTAGGGGTTAAACTTTTTAATTAACTAGTGTTTGCGATGCGGGAGTGCAGCAGTTTAGGGGTTAATATATTTATTATTGTGGCGGCGATGTCCGGTTTGGCAGATTAGGGGTTAAATTTTTTATTTTAGTGTTTGCGATGTGGGGGGGCCTCGGTTTAGGGGTTAATATGTAGTTTATGGGTGTTAGTGTACTTTTTCGTACTTTAGTTAAGACTTTTATGCTACGGCATTGTAGTGTAAAACTCTTGACTATTGACTTTAAAATGCGGTACCAGTCTTGACAGAAGAGGGTCTACCGCTCACTTTTTGTCAGACTCGTAATACCGGTGCTATGCAAGTCCCATTGAAAAAAGAGAATACGCAATTTACGTAAGTGGATTTGCGGTATTTCCAAGTGTGGCCAAAAAAGTGAGCGGTACACCTGTACCTGCAAGACTCATAATACCAGCAGGCGTTAAAAAGCAGCATTAGGACCAGCCAACGCTGCTTTTTAAGCCTAACGCACAACTCGTAATCTAGCCATAGGATTACAGTAAAAACAAAAACAAACTAAGATTACAGAAAAAAACTAACATTACAGAAAATAAAAAACCTACCATTAGAGAAACAAAATGCCAAAAATAAAAACCTACAGTCATGCCTATTCTTAAACTAAAGCCCCACTAAAAAAACACCCCAAAATAAAAATGCCTATACTAACACGAAAATCAACTATAGCTATAGCCCTTAGAACGGCTTTTTGTAGTACATTGCCCTAAAGTGACTCAGCTATTTTTTACCAAAAATAAATCAACCTCATTCTACAATATAAGTAAACCCCACAAAAAAGCTGATCTTCAAAAACCTACTCTAAATATTACCTTGAAAAAGTCATTTGGTTGGGCATTGCCCTTAGGATGGTGCTACCCAAAAAAAAACACCCCAAAAAATCCTTCCACAAAACCCCAGATGTACTCAACAAACTTAAATGCAGCTCCTACGTGATTTCCAACTGAGGTGCTCCGGTGGCGTTGGTCTTCTATCTTCATCCCAGAGGTGGTGGTCTTCTATCCTCATCCAGGTGGCAGTGGTGTTCTATCTTCTTTTGTTCTTATCTTCTGATCTTCCATTCAATGTCCTTTTCATGTGGTCACATGCTGCACACTGGATTTTAAATGCAGGGTACATGGAGTACACTTGCATTCCTATTGGCTGTTTTTTAAATCAGCCAATAGAAAAAGCTTTCATTTTATTGGCTGATTTGAATTTGAAAATCAGCCAATAGCAATGCAAAGATACCCTTCTATATAAAGACTGTACCTTGCTTTCAAAATTCAGTGTGCGGCGGGTCATGGCATGAAGAGGAAGTTGGACAGAAGATCAGAAGATAAGAGAAAAAGAGGATGGATGAAGGTGGATGAAAAAAGAAGACTACTGCCACTGGGAAAGAGATAAAAGACCACCGCCGTCAGGTGAGAAGAGGAACACCTTAGTTGGCAATCACATATGAGCCACATTCACGTTTGGTGAGTAATATCTTTGGGGTTCAGTTTTAGGCTTTTTTGAATGGGGGTTTTTTAAGCATAGATTTTTTAGGGGGGCTTTTGGGCAGCAAAAGAGCTTTAGGGCACTGCCCTACCAAATGCCCATTTAAAAGCAATGCCCAACCAAATGCCCTTTTCATGGTCATTTTTAGAGTCTTTTTTTTTAAGATAGGCTTTTTTGTGAGGGTAACTTGTATTGTAGAATAGGGTAGCCCTTCTAAAGGTTATTGCTATAGTTTTTTTAGTATTAGTATAGTTTTTTTTTATTTTGGAGTGTTTTTTTTAAAGTGGGGCTTTAGTTTTAGAATAAGATTAACTGTGAATATTTTTGGTATTTTTTTTTTTCTGTAATGGTAGTTTTTTAATTTTCTGTAATGTTAGCCTTTTTATGTAATGTTAGGTTTTTATGTATTGTTAGCTTTTTATGCAATGTTAGTTGTTTTGTTAACTTAACCTAAGGGGTGTTAGGTTACGAGTGTTAGCAGTGCTAGGGGGTTTAGAGGTAAGTAGGTACTCTGTAAAGGGGGTTGTGCTGGTTTAGGAGTTACTAGTATAGAGGAGTACTTGGGGTGTGGCAGTTTAGAAGTTAATAGTGTAGCGGAAACTTCGCAATGTTGGTGTGCAGCAGTTTAGGGATTAATAGTATAGAGTTCTATTTTGTGATGTGGGGCCGTGGCGGTTTAGGGGTTAATAGTGGAGAGGGTACTTTGTGATGTGGGCTTTGTGGCGGTTTAGTGGTTATTAGACTAGGGGGCTTATGGGGATTTGAGTTAGCGTGTGAGTATGGATCTTAGGTTTTCTCCACTTTTTGAGCTCCATTGAAGTGTATGGGCGATTACATTAACACTGTCGCAATATTGTAACTTTTGCTTTTTGCATGCGTTGGGTTAGTGTGTGAGGGAAATCTTTTTACTTTCAACTTGTAATACACACGCTATCCAATGCACGCAAAAAGCTGAACTCAAATGTAGTTAGCTTGTGAACAGGAACAATAAATAGCGCTCCACTCGTCATCTAGTCCTATAAGAGATAGAAACTGTTTATGATTTCATGCCCAAATAATTAATCAAGCAGTTAAAATATTATCAGATTTTAAAATTGTTTTTTTTTTCACTTCTAGAAAAAACAACAACATTTTCTCCTGTTCCCAGACTATTACCTTATTTATTCTGCATGCTTTTGCCTTCAAAGATATTTAGTGCAATAAGTTTTAATAAAACTGTAGCATCAGAACTTATCCTTATTATGACTTATGCATGATTGTTAGACTGTTTTTTTGGCATCAATGTTTGCTGAGTATAATTTTTTCGGTTTCATGAAACTAAATTGAAACAATGATTCAAACTGTAATGAGAGTAGACTAGGGGGGCGCTTCAGGCTCGCGGAAAACATCAGTTGTGAAGCAACGGTCTTAAGATCACTGCTCCACAACTGGTCTGCCTGCTCTGAGGCTGCAGACATCAATCTGCCCGATCCAATACGATTGGGCTGATTGACACCCCTGCTAGCGCCAATTGGCTGGAAATCTGCAGGGGGCTGCATTGCACAAGCAGTTCACAAGAACTGCTTGTGCAATGATAAATGCCGACAGCGTATGCTGTCGGCATTCATCAATGTCTGTCGGACATGATCTGCTGAGCGGATCATGACGGACAGACCAATGATAAATTGGCCCCTAGATGATTTGAGAATAGGGATGCCACCTTGGCCCTGTTTTCCTGGACACTTATGAGTTACACATGCTGCAGGGTAAGCAGGGCAGAACATGTATACAGTATTGTGCCTCTGGATATCACATGAATAGTGCTGATGAACAGCACAATACATGCTTCTCCCAGCACACCCTACAGCATGTGTAACTCATAAGTGTCCAGGAAACATGGCTGAGGTAGCAACTGGCAGCCATATTTAAGCAAGACTTTATAAGCAGTGAATGAGTAAACTTATATGCAGATGAAACTTGAAAGTAACCTGGAGTAACCTGCAAGATTTGTTAGCAGAGCTGTTTATAAATAAGATTTATAGTCAGAATTTAGTCTGAACACAGAATTGAAGCAAATACATGAGTTTTGTTTCTGTTGAGATGAGACTTGCTGAAACATCTTCTCCAAAGTGTTTTATCACCTGATGATGACATGAAGTTCCTACTGTGAATGATTTCAGTGATCTACTTACCTGCCAAGGTATGCTACCGTAGTAATTAGCCACTCATAATAAATGTCTAATGTGTGCTCATTGCTGTGTTTAATACAGATTTTTATTAAAAAAAAATGTTATCTGATATCATAGCATTCCAGTGTCCTCTTTTTTTCAGCACCAATAGATATATTCCTTCCTCTTCCTGGCACAAACACAGACTCTTGCAGGACTAAAACCCATTATGTAAACTGCTGCCAGCTTTAAACTTCACTTGTAATCTGGCCCTTAGTAGGCGATCAAGTGCATTTGACCAGACTATTACATGTTTCTCTTCTGCACTCTGAGGTTCCTTAAAGAATTTTAGAATTGCACATTTTAGCTTGATAGACATTTATCTAGCTGTGCAGAGTTCTGCATATAAAGGATAAATACATGCCATGCAATATAATGCTCAAAAAATAAAATTAAAACATTTTTAGATGCCCAATAGCTTTTCATCATTAGCCCAAAAGGGGTACAGAATTTTTTTTTACAAATGTTGAAACATTGGTCACAAAATTAGATGCATCGTAAGAACATTATATTAGTGATATAATGATGTTATGTATAAAAACATTATTTACATTTATTTCGTTTGAAACAATATGTTAGCATCCCAAAGGCCATATTAAAACAAAACAAAACACTGAAACAAAAATGATATATATTGTAAAGGACAAAGATTAAACATAGACTAAGAGAATAATTAATTAAAAGTTTAAAAGGTGGCTTTGTCTCTATAAATTAATTTCTCAAAGACGCATAATACAGTGCTTTTCAGTTTTAAAAAGAAAAAAATGCTTATAGCAAATATTAACACTGTTTCAGTGGCAGCTGTATGTATGTTCCATAGTACCCTCTGTACCAGCATTGAAACTTCACACTTGCTCGCTGAGCTTGCAATAGCTTGTATGACACAAACTGAGTTGTCACTGACATGATACTTGTCCCTAATGGCTTTACTGAGCACATGCAGTGTTTATGTGTGGGCTCACAGGATACTTCAGCATATTTACATATGCCCTGAAAGAGTAATAACTATTGCTAAAATCATTGTTGGTTATATATTTTTGGCAGTTCACTGCAAAAAAAAAATTCAATTAAAAATTAAAATGTAGTCATGCACCTTCCCCGATACATTCAGTACAGGGTCTCCTCGTTAACCTCCCAGATACCCATAGCACCCAATGGAGATTATGAGACATAAACATAATCTCCCAGCTATACACATCTGACTCCCTACATTCACCAGGCGAATTTAATCCTCCTGTACCTGACTCCCCTCCTTCATGGCTCCCATTTGAATATGCCAGACTATATAAATTACTATTATCATGGGGGTTCCCTAAATCAGATTGGTGCCCATTAACCAATTGGGAGAAAACCTGGAGATCTAAGACTAAACTTCCTAAAACTCTCTCATGGCACCATAATATGATCCTAACATCCTGTAACTCTGATAGAATCTGGCATCTTAGGGCATTGGAATATGATATGACAGTATCTATTGCAGATAAAGACATTTATCGATTCATAACACAAAAAAACTCTACATTGTGCAAACTCACTTGAGTCCTACATGAAAATTCTCCTAAAATGGTATTATACCCCATGTAGACTATCACAGATGTTTCCAGACCAATCTCCTTTATGCTGGCAAAATTGTGGAGAAAGAGGCTCTGACCTCCACATTTGGTGGCGCTGCCCATTCCTCGGCCCCTGCTTGAGACAGGTGTTCAAACTTTTGTGAAAAATAGGTTACTCTGCCAATGAAATTAGAAATAGCTCTTTTCCACATTTTCCCCTCTAAAGCACCAAAATTGATATCTGGACTGGTCATCTTTATACTAGCTGCTATGAAAATTTGCATAGCAAGATCTTGGAAGCAGCCTGCCTCCCCTGAAATCTCAGCTGTAATCTAGACAATAAACTATTTTGCTAAGAAGTAAAAAAGCTTCTACCTCAATCAAAGAAAGAAGAAATATTTTGGGGGATATCTGGGAACCCTGGTTTCATTATAGAGAAGATCTGGAGAGACCAGATAACACCTAATACCTTTTTAGACCCTAGGATCCATCTCCTTACCTACCTCACTCATATCAAATCTCCAAGATCATCTCTATCCTTTCCTGACAACTGAAGCACAATAATTCTTCCCCTCCCTTCTTTATTCCTTCCCCTCCCACTCCTCCCCTTCCCTCTTACCTCACCTAGTACGCAACCCATGTCAGGAGATGGAAACCAAACCTGGTTGAGTATTGCTCTCTACTTAATCCGACTGGTCACCTCTAGTGGATGACAAAGTATACACCTTCATTTATTTGTTAACCACAGATCTGTTCTATATTCTTACACAAGTCAAATAGAGTACATACGTATGTTTTACCTCTAACATAATGATAAGCGCTACCTACCTGAAACCTTTGAATTCAGCTAGTATTATATGCTCATGCATAATATGTGGGGATGGCATACTTATTTTTTATAGATGTGTGTCATACAATATTACCGTTCAGCTTGGTATTAAAGTTTACTATGTTTAAATGTTATACTACTGATCTCACCATTTGCTACAATATTGTATCTATTATTTGCTGGGTTTTTTTCATTTTTTGGACTTAACTAACTACCAGCTACCATCTTCAAGGACCTCCTAGAAAAATCTTGATATTGTATGCTACAGGATCATTATCTCTCAAAGGTGAACTTACTGGACTCTAATACTCAGTCACTGACACTGAACTCGATTTAACAAATTGTATGACCCTGTAACTGTACGTATAATGATGTTTGTGTTTATACTATCTTACTACAAGATGTTGTAATTTCATTTATTTAAATACAAATTATTTAAATATAAAATGTAGTCATGCACATTTCAATTTTGTTTATTATGTCCCTTTGAAATGGTTACTAAGTTAATACATAGATTTTGTTTCTGCTACTAGAACTAAATTAACCCTTTGCGGTCCTTTGTCGGAATATATCCGACAAAGGGTTTTAGCGCATGCGCTCAAATGTCGGATATATTCCGACTTTGCCCCTTTTGAATTTCACAGCTAAATAGCGACATCTAGCAGTGACTTGCTATTTAGCAGTGTAATTCAAAAATATTGGCATGAAAATTAAATAAAACCTGCCGGCTGCAGGTTTTATTTAATTAATAGGACCGGAAAGGGTTAAACATCTCTCTACAGAGCCTCCTATGCAACACACAGAGAATGGAATATTTACAGCTAAAAATATTTTGTACATAATAAAACAGCCAAATTGAAAAATAGCACCATACTTCAAAATATAGTAATATTATTAATGATTCTCCCAGTATTATCTTTAGTCATTATATTTGCCCTTTTTACTCTTTAAACTATGAGTGATTGACTTAAGATCAAATGGTTCTCTAAATGCGTATGCTTAATTAAAGCTATATATTTTTAATTAAAAGTCAATTTCAAAGAGAATAAACATATAATTTCATTCTTTGATGTTTGTAATTAAATTCATGCATGTGTTTATATTTTTTTTTTTATCAGTGCTCAGAAAGCCAGTGACACTGCCCATGCTTCAAGAACATTTTGTATTTTCTTCTGAACGTGTTACATATTATATACGTTTTCAGCTGTTAGAAATTATTCTTATGCCCTTTATTACATTCTATTATTTATATATAAATAAGGAACAATTAACTGTTATTGTTTGTTTTTCTGCACTAACACTAGCTATGTTATTTACTGTAAATATAACTGGAATAATAAGTTAATATCCATTTGTTTTTAGATAAATTTACCTTGTGTAAATATTGCAAAATAATTAAAGCAAGATGTACAGTGCCTTTGTTGAATCTTTAATTAAAACATAACTAGGCTGCACAGCTCCTGTGAGAAATAAAAAAATGCTTCAGATGCCCTCAACAAGAGTAATGCTTGTTTAATTATTCTGTAATTGTTGATGTAAAATGATTCAATTTAAAACCATTATAAATTGTATGCAACACCATTGTTTGCCATTGTTTTCCTATTCTAGGGCAGCACAATTTCTTTTTTTATTAAAATTCTTAAAGGGACATTAACCCCAAAATATTTCAATCATGATTCAGAGAATACAAAATTTTAAAAAGTTTTCAATTTACTTCTATTATCAATTTTATTTCATTCTCATGTTATTCTTTGTTGAAGAGATACCTAGGTAGATAGCGTGCACATGCCTGAAACACTGCATGACAGAAAATAGTGCTGCCATCTAGTGCTCTTGGTAATGTATAACATTGTTGAAAAACTGCTGCCATATAGTGCTGCAGGCACGTGCACACTCTTGAGCTTCCTGTTCAGCTGTTGCTGGGAAGGAGAGCAGGTCTCGCCTGTCTTATCTACATTGGATGTCCGCCTTTGATCCTTCTGTACAGGCCTTGGGGTCGAGTTGCTTGATATTATCTCTTGGAAACTAGTTTATTCAAAAGGGTTAAAGGGCCACTAGAGTCCAGGATCTTCATTCCCATAACGGAAGGACCAATTCTGAACAACAGACCTCCAGGGATACCACCAGGACATAGAAGTTGCTTTACAGGGAATCACCTTTAAACCAGGACACTCACCTTACCTCATACGATTGAGGTAACAGCTGGTAAGCAGTAAATCCTCAATTGATTCAACTCTTGTGATACAATTCACCAACAAAAGACTTATATTTGATATACATATATATATAATTTCTATTGTAAAGCTGAGTGCCTCCACTTTTATATTGTTTTTTCTCTTTCTATACATACATATATATATATACACACAGTATATATATATATACACACACACAGTATATATATATATATATATATATATATATATACACACACACAGTATATATATATATATATATATATATATATATATACACACACAGTATATATATACAGGGAGTGCAGAATTATTAGGCAAATGAGTATTTTGACCACATCATCCTCTTTATGCATGTTGTCTTACTCCAAGCTGTATAGGCTCGAAAGCCTACTACCAATTAAGCATATTAGGTGATGTGCATCTCTGTAATGAGAAGGGGTGTGGTCTAATGACATCAACACCCTATATCAGGTGTGCATAATTATTAGGCAACTTCCTTTCCTTTGGCAAAATGGGTCAAAAGAAGAACTTGACAGGCTCAGAAAAGTCAAAAATAGTGAGATATCTTGCAGAGGGATGCAGCATTCTTAAAATTGCAAAGCTTCTGAAGCGTGATCATCGAACAATCAAGCGTTTCATTCAAAATAGTCAACAGGATCGCAAGAAGCGTGTGGAAAAACCAAGGCGCAAAATAACTGCCCATGAACTGAGAAAAGTCAAGCGTGCAGCTGCCAAGATGCCACTTGCCACCAGTTTGGCCATATTTCAGAGCTGCAACATCACTGGAGTGCCCAAAAGCACAAGGTGTGCAATACTCAGAGACATGGCCAAGGTAAGAAAGGCTGAAAGACGACCACCACTGAACAAGACACACAAGCTGAAACGTCAAGACTGGGCCAAGAAATATCTCAAGACTGATTTTTCTAAGGTTTTATGGACTGATGAAATGAGAGTGAGTCTTGATGGGCCAGATGGATGGGCCCGTGGCTGGATTGGTAAAGGGCAGAGAGCTCCAGTCCGACTCAGACGCCAGCAAGGTGGAGGTGGAGTACTGGTTTGGGCTGGTATCATCAAAGATGAGCTTGTGGGGCCTTTTCGGGTTGAGGATGGAGTCAAGCTCAATTCCCAGTCCTACTGCCAGTTTCTGGAAGACACCTTCTTCAAGCAGTGGTACAGAAAGAAGTCTGCATCCTTCAAGAAAAACATGATTTTAATGCAGGACAATGCTCCATCACACGCGTCCAAGTACTCCACAGCGTGGCTGGCAAGAAAGTGTATAAAAGAAGAAAATCTAATGACATGGCCTCCTTGATCACCTGATCTGAACCCCATTGAGAACCTGTGGAGATTTACAAGGAGGGAAAACAGTACACCTCTCTGAACAGTGTCTGGGAGGCTGTGGTTGCTGCTGCACGCAATGTTGATGGTGAACAGATAAAAACACTGACAGAATCCATGGATGGCATGCTTTTGAGTGTCCTTGCAAATAAAGGTGGCTATATTGGTCACTGATTTGTTTTTGTTTTGTTTTTGAATGTCAGAAATGTATATTTGTGAATGTTGAGATGTTATATTGGTTTCACTGGTAAAAATAAACAATTGAAATGGGTATATATTTGTTTTTTGTTAAGTTGCCTAATAATTATGCACAGTAATAGTCACCTGCACACACAGATATCCCCCTAAAATAGCTAAAACTAAAAACAAACTAAAAACTACTTCCAAAAATATTCAGCTTTGATATTAATGAGTTTTTTTGGGTTCATTGAGAACATGGTTGTTGTTCAATAATAAAATTAATCCTCAAAAATACAACTTGCCTAATAATTCTGCACTCCCTGTATATTTGTTTTTTGTTAAGTTGCCTAATAATTATGCACAGTAATAGTCACCTGCACACACAGATATCCCCCTAAAATAGCTATAACTAAAAACAAACTAAACACTACTTCCAAAACTATTCAGCTTTGATATTAATGAATTTTTTGGGTTCATTGAGAACATGGTTGTTGTTCAATAATAGAATTAATCCTCAAAAATACAACTTGCCTAATAATTCTGCACTCCCTGTATATATATATATATATATATATATATATATATATATATATATATATGGTAAATGACAAAGTATTTGAAAGGTAAGGGCTAAGTTTCTTCCTCCTACACATGACAAATTCCTTGAAATAACTCATGAATAAGTTTGTATAAATTGTCTGTAAATTTTATACTCCTCACAGTGCCCATTAGTTATAGAAAACAATCCCAATTAAAAATATGTAATCCTTAATATAAAATCAATTGCTTTTAACTCCTAAAATATGTTTACTGTATAAGGAACTCACATTACATGTGAAAAGAACAACATTATTTTCCTATTTCACATCTTTTAAACACGTGCAGAGATCTAGACCCTTCTATGATAGAATAAGAGAACAATTATTTATCATTAAAAATGGAAATATGCAACATTTATTATCATTTTAAAATGGTACACAATCAGAATGCAAGTAGAATGTTTTATTATGTGATGGCTATAATTATGAAAATAAGCTTCTATTTTAAGAAGCACATTTAGTTTATTATTTTAAAACATTGTACCAAGATGGAACTGTATCCAGTTCATAGTTTTATGATATATATTTTTATGGGACTCATAAAATGTAATAATTATTATTTTATATTGGTGTTTCAACTTAATGTAATCTTTTTGTTACACTTTATTTGTGCATATTGTAGATCACGCTAGTGTGTAATGATGCTACCTGATATATATGAATGCGCACCTTCAATTTTGTGTCCCTCTTACACCAGGACAGTTAAGGTATGGGGCAGAGCCTGGTTGTTTATGCCTGTCAGTCATAATCCAAATGGAATAGAGATGGCATATAATCGGTCCCAAACTAGAACCAGATGTGTTAAGTAAATCTTTGTTTTGATAAAGTCATGGTTCTCATGTCTGGAACATTAAGGTGGCACACCCTGATGGTTATGTACATTTGCTGGAATATCCAGACTGGCAAAAGGATTGCCTATGGGAAAGCTAGGTTCAGCATTAAAACATTGGGTTCAGAGAATGGTTGTTTATGCCTTTACAGTCATAATCCTGGTAGAACAGAGAGCATATAATCTATACCAACCTAGGACTAGATTTGTTATTGAGTCATGGTTCTGATATTTGGAACATTGAGGTGGTGCACCCTAATGGTCAGCAGGATGAGTTGGAACAAACTCATCCTGATGACCATTACAGTGCAGCCATGGGGTCGATCCGATAAAAATCGTCGCCCGCAAAAGCCGGCGACGCCAATAATTGCGCGGATTTGGTATCCTATATACGGCGTAAGCTAGAAGTTACGCGCGTATATTTCTGCCGTCGCCCGCAGTTTTTTGGGCCATAGGCAGGTATACCAAACCCGCGCAGTTTGGTATCCAATATGCAGCATAAGGACTTACGTGGCGAAAATGGAGAAAACTTACTCCATTTTCACCTCGCCACAAAAAGCAGCCGTAAGAAGCCTTACGCTGACTATTGGAGCCCCGTAACTCCCTAAACTAACTAGAAAATAAACCTAACACCTAACGCATGCGCAATGTCTATCTCCCTGTCAACCGCGATCTGCTAAAATAAACCTAACACCTAACGCATGCGCAATGTCTATCTTCCTGTCAACCGCGATCCCCCCCCCCCCGAAATCCATAATAAAGTTATTACCCCCTAAACCGCCGCTCCCGGACCCCGCCGCCATCTACATAAACTAACCCCCTACTGTGAGCCTCTAAAACCGCCGCCATCTACCTTATCTATCCCCTAATCTGACCCCTTACACCGCCGCCACCTATATAAAAATTATTAACCCCTAATCTAATCCCCCTATACCGCCGCCAGCTATATTAATATTATTAACCCCTAATGTAAGCCCCTTACACCGCCGCCATCTCTATTAAAATGATTAACCCCTAATTTAATCTACCTACCCCGCCGCCAGCTATATTATCTATATTAACCCTAAGTATATTATAGTTAATATAGTTATTACATTATATATATTAACTATATTAACCCTAATTATATTAGGGTTAATATAGTTACTATAGTATTTATATTAACTATATTAACTCTATCTAACACTAACACCCCTAACTATATTTATATTAAATTAATCTAATTAATTTATAAACTAAAATATTCCTATTTAAATCTAAATACTTACCTATAAAATAAACCCTAAGATAGCTACAATATAATTAATAATTACATTGTAGCTATGTTAGGGTTAATATTTATTTTACAGGTAAATTGTTAATTATTTTAACTAGGTATAATAGATATTAAATAGTTATTAACTATTTAATATCTACCTAGTTAAAATAATTACCCAATTACCTGTAAAATAAATCCTAACCTAAGTTATAAATACACCTACACTATCAATAAATTAAATAAAGTACAAACATCTATCTAAAAATACAATTAAATTAACTAAACTAAATTACAAAAAAAAAAAAACACTAAATTACAAAAAATAAAAAAAAGATTACAAGATTTTTAAGCTAATTACACCTATTCTAAGCCCCCTAATAAAATAATAAACCGCCAAAATAAAAAAAATTCCCTGCCCTATTCTAAATTAAACATATTTCAAAGCTCTTTACCTTACCAGCCCTTAAAAGGGCCTTTTGTGGGGCATGTCCCAAAGAATACAGCTCTTTTGCATTCAACAAATACAATCCCCCCCCCCCCATTACAACCCACCACCCACATACCCCTATTCTAAACCCACCCAAACCCCCCTTAAAAAAGCCTAACACTACCCCCCTGAAGATCTCCCTACCTTGTCTTCACCACACCGGGCCGAACTCCTGATCCGATCCGGGCGATGTCGTCCTCCAAGCGGCAAAGAAGAATTCTTCCTCCGGCGATGTCATCCTCCAAGCGGCAAAGAAGAATTCTTCCTCCGGCGACGTCTTCCTCCAAGCGGCAGCATCGGAACAGCCAATAGAATGCAAGCTCAATCTGATTGGCTGATTGGATCAGCCAATCGGATTGAACTTGAATCTGATTGGCTGATTCAATCAGCCAATCAGATTTTTTTAACTTAATTCCGATTGGCTGATAGAATCCTATCAGCCAATCGGAATTCGGCGGACGCCATCTTGGATGACGTCATTTAAAGGTACCTCATTCCAAGTTTAGCAGTCGGCCGGGATGGATGCTCCGCGGCGGCGGAGCGAAGAAAGAAGATTGAAGATGCCGCCGGAAGAATGAAGACTTTGCTGCCGCTTGGAGGAAGACGTCGCCGGAGGAAGAATTCTTCTTTGCCGCTTGGAGGATGACATCGCCGGAGGAAGAATTCTTCTTTGCCGCTTGGAGGACGACATCGCCCGGATCGGATCAGGAGTTCGGCCCGGTGTGGTGAAGACAAGGTAGGGAGATCTTCAGGGGGGTAGTGTTAGGCTTTTTTAAGGGGGGTTTGGGTGGGTTTAGAATAGGGGTATGTGGGTGGTGGGTTGTAATGGGGGGGGGGGATTGTATTTGTTGAATGCAAAAGAGCTGAATTCTTTGGGGCATGCCCCACAAAAGGCCCTTTTAAGGGCTGGTAAGGTAAAGAGCTTTGAAATATGTTTAATTTAGAATAGGGCAGGGAATTTTTTTTATTTTGGGGGTTTATTATTTTATTAGGGGGCTTAGAATAGGTGTAATTAGCTTAAAAATCTTGTAATCTTTTTTTTATTTTTTGTAATTTAGTGTTTGTTTTTTTTTGTAATTTAGTTTAGTTAATTTAATTGTATTTTTAGATAGATGTTTGTACTTTATTTAATTTATTGATAGTGTAGGTGTATTTATAACTTAGGTTAGGATTTATTTTACAGGTAATTGGGTAATTATTTTAACTAGGTAGATATTAAATAGTTAATAACTATTTAATATCTATTATACCTAGTTAAAATAATTAACAATTTACCTGTAAAATAAATATTAACCCTAACATAGCTACAATGTAATTATTAATTATATTGTAGCTATCTTAGGGTTTATTTTATAGGTAAGTATTTAGATTTAAATAGGAATATTTTAGTTTATAAATTAATTAGATTAATTTAATATAAATTTAGTTAGGGTTAGATAGAGTTAATATAGTTAATATAAATACTATATTAACTATATTAACCCTAATATAATTAGGGTTAATATAGTTAATATATATAATGTAATACCTATATTAACTATAATATACTTAGGATTAATATAGATAATATAGCTGGCGGCGGGGTAGGTAGATTAAATTAGGGGTTAATCATTTTAATAGAGATGGCGGCGGTGTAAGGGGCTTACATTAGGGGTTAATAATTTTAATATAGATGGCGGCGGTGTTAGGGGCTCACTTTAGGGGGTTATAGATATAATATAGCTGGCGGCGGGGTACGGGAGCGGCGGTTTAGGGGTTAATAACTTTATTAGGTTGCGGCGGGGTAAAGGAGCGGCGGTTTAGGGGTTAATAGCTTTTTTATTGTTAGGCTAGTGAGGGGGGATAGCGGATAGAGGGTTAGACAGTGCGGGCTATGTTAGGGAGGCGTGTTAGACTTGTCGGGCTATGTTAGGGAGGCGTGTTAGACAGTGCGGGCTATGTTAGGGAGGCGTGTTAGACAGTGCGGGTGTTTTAGACTTTAGTCAGGTTTTATAGGCGCCGGCAGATTCTAACGTGGCGCAAGTCACTGGCGACGCCAGAAATTTGTACTTACGCAGATTTCTGGACATCGCTGGTTTGTGAGACTTACGGCACGTTAGCATCTGACGGCGACCTATATGGGATGGCTCGAGTTGCGAGCTGAAACTGCGGGCGACGCCGGTTCTCTCGCTTGCGCCGCAAACTGCGATCGATATCGGATCGCGCCCCATGTTCTGAATAAACTAATTCATGAGTTTGTCAAAAGTACAGTGTAACCAATCATGTAAAACATTTAAAAAATGAAACATTGGATCAGTTTTTCTAAATAAAATATTTATTTTATGTTGTGTTTCTAAAACATCTCAAATTAACTTGTGTTCTTCACATAATAAAGTTTAAATTACATGTTTATTTTAATGTTGTTTCTCAAAATTTTATTTTGACATTTTACAAAAAAATATTTTTTTAAAAAACAACAATCATCAGTATTCAATGAATGCTGGACAAAGTCAACATCATATCAAGTCATCAGCATATATTACAAAAATGTACACATATTAGTATATCAAAGTATTTTATGAATTCAACACAGAAGGTAATGAGCAAAATATCAAAGAGAGAGTGATGGAGATTAGGATATGCACATGAAAACATATTTTGCTCATTTACCTAATTTACAAGCCAGATGTTTTTTTAATGAAGTTTAGTGCTTTTAATGGTAATGAAGGATAATAATCCGTGTAGAATAAAATAAAAATGTGACACATTGTTACAAAAAATATATGTTTAAAACATAATACCATATAGTAATGCTTGTAAAGGGTTAAAATATATATAGTTACATGTATACAGCACACAGAGAAAGTCCAGCACTCAAAAGCTCTCAGCTAAGATTAAAAGCAAAAATGGAAGAGTTAGTTACCGCATCTGGCCAAATGGGAAAAGCCCAGGTACCACGTCAAGGTCTCTTCCAAAACCTGAGTCCCTAAACAGCCACACAATGCAAGCTCTCAATCCAACAAACTGGGAGCAAGTGAAGGGTGCACAGGCTTATGTAATCACCCTAGACATATACAAAACACGGAAGGTGACTGCACTCTCAGACCGGACTGGGTACACATCCCATGACCCTGCAACATGCACTTCCCTGGGTGCACAATAGCAGTCTCAGGAAGCTGCACTGTCCCCAGAGTCACAGACAGTTAACCCCAGACAGGTCTGGGTGCAATGCCCATAGGGAAAATTACAAAACAATATAATACAGCACACAAAGAAAGTCCAGCACTCACTTACAAGCTCTCAGCTAAGATTAAAAGCAAAAATGGAAGAGTTAGTTACCGCATCTGGCCAAATGGGACAAGCCCAGGTACCACATCAAGGTCTCTTCCAAAACCTGAGTCCCTAAACAGCCACACAATGCAAGCTCTCAATCCAACAAACTGGGAACAAGTGTAGGGTGCACAGGCTTATGTAATCTCCCTAGACATATACAAAACACGGAAGGTGACTGCACTCTCAGACCGGACTGGGTACACATCCCATGACCCCGCAACATGCCCTGGGTGCACAATAGCACTCTCAGGGAGCTGCACTGTCCCCAGAGTCACAGGCAGTTAACCCCAGACAGGTCTTGGTGCACGCCCATAGGGAAAATTACAAAACAAATTAATACAGCACACAGAGAAAGTCCAGCACTCACTTACAAGCTCTCAGCTAAGATTAAAAGCAAAAATGGAAGAGTTAGTTACCGCATCTGGCCAAATGGGACAAGCCCAGGTACCTCTTCAAGGTCTCTTCCAAAACCTGAGTCCCTAAACAGCCACACAATGCAAGCTCTCAATCCAACAAACTGGGAGCAAGTGAAGGGTGCATAGGCTTATATAATCACCCTAGACATATACAAAACATGAAAGGTGACTGCACTCTCAGACCGGACTGGGTACACATCCCATGACCCTGCAACATGCATATCCCTGGGTGCACAATAGCACTCTTAGGAAGCTTCACTGTCCCCAGAGTCACAGACAGCTAACCCCAGACAGGTCTGGGTGCAAGGCCCATAGGGAAAATTACAAAACAAATTAATACAGCTCACAGAGAAAGCCCAGCACTCACTTACAAGCTCTGAGCTAAGGTTAAAAGCAAAAATGGAAGAGTTAGTTACCGCATCTGGCCAAATGGGACAAGCCCAGGTACCACGTCAAGGTCTCTTCCAAAACCTGAGTCCCTAAACAGCCACACAATGTAAGCTCTCAATCCAACAAACTGGGAGCAAGTGAAGGGTGCACAGGCTTATGTAATTACCCTAAACTTATACAAGACACAGAAGGGGACTGCACTCTCAGACCGGACTGGGTACACATCTTGTGACCCTGCAACATGCACAGCCCTGGGTGCACAATAGTACTCTCAGGAAAGTGCACTGTCCCCAGAGTCACAGGCAGTTAACCCCAGACAGGTCTGGGTGCAAAGCCCATAGGGAAAATTACAAAACAAATTAATACAGCAATTACAATATTGGGCTAGATTACGAGTAGAGCGCAAAATTGCACTGATGCGAGCTCGATATTTGCGTTCCAATCATATTACTAGCACACGCAAATGTGCACTGGCATTTGAAGTCTCCCGCAATGTGAACATGAGCTCACGTTCGCATTGCATGGAAGCTTTGCGCTCAATAGAGCACACTTCTATAGGCTCCAATGGGAGCCTCGTTATCATGCCGTCAGACACGGCATGAGAACCAAGCGCAGTGAAAGGGGTAAGTTGCAGAGCGATGGGCAGCAGATTGTAAATATATATGTATATGATTATATACATATATATTTATGTGTTTATATGTGTATAAGCATATACGTATATATTTACAGAAATAACACAGTCCCCATAGACCGCAATGTAAAGGCACTTTTCAGTGCCATTTTTTTCTAACATCCCACATCTGCCACTTTTAACCCCTTACAATTGCTTATATTTTAAAAACATAAAGATGCTTACGCTACTTGTAATGGTTGGTTATTTACCTTGCGCCCGTAAACGGGCATGCAATTAATTAGCACTCCATTTGTAATCTAGCCCATTATGTACATGACTAGTCCTAAAGCCCGTTCACACGGGCCATTTTTTGCAGGGTACAGCAGTCCCAACCCTTGCGCTCTCTCCCTGCCCCTCTCTTTTGCTCTCTCTCCCCCCTCTCTTTTGCGCTTTCTCTCCCCCTCTCTTTTGAGATCTCTCTCCCCCCTCTCTTTTGCGCTCTCTCTTCCCCCTCTTTTGCGCTCTCTCCCCCCCCTCTTTTGCACTCTCTCTCCCCCCTCTCTTTTGCGCTCTCTCTCCCCCTCTCTTTTGCGCTGTCTCTATCCCACCCTCTTTTGCGCACTCTCTCTCACCCCCCCCTCTTTTGCGCTCTCTCCCCCGCTCTTTTGCGCTCTCTCCCCTCTATCTCTCTCTCTCTCCCCTCTCTCTCCCCCCTCTCTCTCTCTCTCCCCCTCTCTCTCTCTCCCCTCTCTCTCTTTCTCCCCTCTCTCTCTCCCCCTCTCTCTCTCCCCTCTCTCTCCTTTCTCTCTCCCCTCTCTCTCTCTCTCCCTCTCTATCTCCCCCCTCTCTCTCTCACTCCCCCTCCCCTCTCTCTCTCCCTCCCCCTCCCCTCTCTCTCTCCCTCCCCCTCCCCTCTCTCTCTCCCTCCCTCTCCCCTCCCCCTCCCCTCTCTCCCTCCCATCTCTCTCTCCCCCTCCCCCTCTCTCTCCCCTTCTCTCTCTCCCTCCCCCTCTCTCTCTCCCTCCCCCTCTCTCTCTCCCTCCCCCCCTCTCTCTCTCCCTCTTTCTCCCCTCTCTATCTCCCCCTCTCTCTCCCCTCTCTCTCTCCTTTCTCTCTCTCCTTTCTCTCTCCCCTCTCTCTCTCTCTCCTTTCTCTCTCCCCTCTCTCTCCCTCTCTCTCTCCCCTCTCTCTCTCCTTTCTCTCTCCCCTCTCTCTCTCTCTCCCTCTCTATCTCCCCCCTCTCTCTCTCACTCCCCCTCCCCTCTCTCTCTCCCTCCCCTCTCTCTCTCTCTCTCTCTCTCCCTCCCCTCTCTCCCCCTCCCCTCTCTCTCCCTCCTCTCTCTCTCTCTCCCCCTCCCCAGCTCTCACTGCACAGCCTTTCACGGGCCGCCTGACCCCGCCCATTCACGCTTGGCCACGTCCCTTCGCGGCCCTCGCGCTCGGCTACGCCCCCGGCCACGCCCCCGGCCACGCTCGGTCATGCACACTTCTGTTCGCACTGAAGAGCAGAGACTTAGGGACTCTCAAAGGCCAGGTGTGTTTGTCCTTGTGCTGTGCTGTCTACTGCGCATGACAGCTTCGGACAAACACACTTGGCCTTTTATTATATAGGATATGTCCATATTTAAACATTAATACTGTTCAGGATACCACATCTATGATCACAGGAGCATGAGAATACTAAACAATTGCTATTCATGACACATAATGCATGAATTTGTAAATAAAATAATGTCTAAATGTTAAACTGTACGTCATATTGACTTATTGCCTTGAACATATGTTACATGTTGTTTATCTTAGTCATAAATGATTCTCTAAAAAGAGGTTTTGCTTTGACGTGCATATTCAACATTGTCAGTAATGTGTAGTTTTATAACATTTTACACCTCTGCTGTTTATTTTTTCTTATATTAAACTATATCATGAATTTAAAGGGACAGTATACACTCATTTTCATATAACTGCATGTAATAGACACTACTATAAAGAATAAGATGCACAGATACTGATATAAAAATCCAGTATAAAACTGTTTAAAAACTTACTTAGAAGCTGTCAGTTTGGCTCTGTTGAAAAGGTAGCTGGAAAGCCCACTGTAAGTGACAAATAAGACACTCCCCCCCCCCTCCCCCTTCTTTTGCATATGAAAAGACCCTTTACACAAACAGGAGCAAGCTGGAGTAGGTAGTCGAGCGTATTCACATAAAACTTGGTTAGGAGTCTGAAAATCAGAGCAATGTTATTTAAAAATAAGCAAAACTATACATTAATTTAAAAAAAAAAACTTTATGGGCTATATAAATAGATTATCTACAAAACATTTATGCAAAGAAAAAATGAGTGTATAATGTCCCTTTAAGGCTAAATTAAAATGTTTATTAGTTCTCACGCATTTTATGACTAACACTTTTGTAAGATTATACCACTATTATTGCTATGGTCTTTTCATGGCTTAGTTGCCATAGCTGATCTATAACATGAAAAAGAAGTCCGTGGCTATATAATCCAAGCCATTTTCTATCCTTTACATTTGGGTTTTTAAATGACATAACCATAGTGCTTGATATGAATGCTGTAAAGCCATGTAATGTTCAGTCACATGCAGTTAGCTACAAAAGCACACTCTCTCTTTAAAATCCATGGATTGTTTCCATATGAGGGGCTAATAAAGGGTGTTTGGTTTACATGTATTTACTGAAAAGGACAGTCAAGTCAAAATTAAACTTTTATGATTCAGATGAAGCACAATTTTTAAACAACTTTCCAATTCACTTCCATTATCTAAATGTGCAAAATCTTTTTATATGCACACTTTTTGAGTAAAATCTACTACACATTTGAAATTCAATCTAAGTGTTTTTGCATTGTCTCTTTATTATGTACTAGTTGATAAGCCTGCCCAGAGGGCAGTCTAATTATTTTTTAAACTACAGATGTAGAAACAACCTATTTTGTAACTCTTCTTTTATTTAAATATTTAAGCTACAGGTGTAGCAATACTATAATTATAATGGACCACTGTCTTAAATATATCAAAAATATTTTCTATATAATAAACTACAGATATAGCCACACTCTATTTGGACAAACTACTGTCCTAAATAAATACAAAATTTCTTCTCTAACCTAACAACCCCTAACCTAATACCCCCTTAAATTAACCCAAATTACCTAAACTAATATATTCTAAAAAAGTTACAACAAATAAAAAAAAACTATCGGCTAGATTACGAGTTTTGCGTTATGAGGGGTGCGGTTCTAACCCACAGTTTATTCTCACTGCTCACTTACCTGCAGCGCTAGTATTACGGGTTTTTATCAACCCAGCATTAACAGGCAAGAAATGAGCGTAGAGCAAAATTGCGCTCCACACTGCACTCCAATACCAGCGCTGCTTAAGTGAGCGATGAGCTGGTTATACGTGCTCGTGCACAATTTCCCCATAGACATCAATGGGGAGAGCCGGCTGAGAAAAAGTCTAACACCTGCAAAAAAGCAGCGTAAAGCTCAGTAACGCAGCCCCATTGATTCCTATGTTTACACCTAACACCCTTACCCAGAGTCTAAACACCCCTAATCTTACACTTATTAACCCATAATCTGCCACCCCGACATCGCCGACACCTACATTATACTTATTAACCCCTAATCTGCTGCTCCGGATATCGCCGCCACCTACATTACACTTATTAACCCCTAATCTGCTGCCCCCAACATCGCCGACACCTACATTATATTTATTAACCCCTAATCTCCATCCCCCAATGTCGCCGCAACCTACCTACATTTTTTTTTTATTATTATTATTATACTTTTTATTATTGAGGCTGAAAAAATAAAAACAATACAAAATTGCTGCATATGCAGCCAGCATGAAAAAGATGGTAACAATCAACAAGGTAATTGTAATACATAGCATTGTGAGGAGTCCATAATATAGTACTGCATTTATAGCAATGTAACATTAAATCAACCTCAATTTTTCTTATTATGAGCAAACTAGTATCAACTTCCTTGAAACTAATAAAGTATAGAATATAATATAAAGTATATAATATAATGTAATATATAATGTGATATCATATAAACTCCCTTAATGATAAAAATAATCTATAGTGAAGCATTGGAACGAACACCTCAATAGAGGCAACCGAGAGCTGAGACAAGATTGTATGTTTAGTTAGCAGGTAATAATGATCAGTCCTGCTGATCTAAATAGGGCATATAGATTCATTACTATGGTGTTGTGTAGGAGTAAATACTTAGGAAGTAGTTACAAAAAATAATTAGGGTGCGGTATAGACAAGATAAACTGCCTAATTAGTCCTCCTAAAATAGGGGGCTCATTATTATGGGGGGAGGTGGTAGTTGAAGTGTAGTAAGCAAGACATAACAAGAATGCTCTATGTAGTGACCTCTTCAAATTTGGGGGTTTATTATAAAAGTACTGATTAAAAGCTAGGGTTATGTATGTGTAGTTAGCTTGATTAACCCCTTAATGACAACTGACGTACCAGGTACGTCATGCATTAACAAGCAGTTAATGACAATGGACGTACCTAGTACATCAGTTGTCTAAGAGAGTGCTGGAAGCGATCGCAATCGCTTCCAGCAGCTCTCAGGGTATTGCAGTGATGCCTCCATATGGAGGCATCCTGCAATACCTTTTTAGAAGACTCCGATGCAGAGAGAGCCACTCTGTGGCCCTCTCTGCACCGGTAGCGATGGTGCCGGTTCGTTGGTGGGTGGGAGCGTAACAGGGAGGCGGGTGGGCGGCCCATCGCTACCCGGCATCCGGTTCCTAGAAGTGCAATGTGCACGCCGGGTGCCGGGGGCGTGCGTGCGCGTGCATGTGCGCGCGTGCGCGCGCATTAGCTGGCCACTAACACCAATGAGGAGGGAAGAGGGGGGGGAAAGATTTTTAAAAAAAATAATATTAAAGGATCTGGGAGGGGGATAGGGGTATTGTGGGGGGCTGCTACACTACAGAAAACATAAAAAAAAGCAAAAGAGCAAAAAACACTTTTGTTTTTGGGGCAAATTGGGTACTGGCAGACAGCTGCCAGTACCCAAGATGGCCGCAATTAGATAGGAGAGAGGGTTAGAGAGCTGGGGGGGGGGGGGATCATGGAGGTTGGGGCTAAGGCATGAGTCCATCACAGCTAAAATATTTTATTTTTTTTATAAAAAAAAACAAACTCCTTTTATTTAGTACTGGCAGACTTTCTGCCAGTACTTAAGATGGCTGGGACATTTGTGGGGTGGGGGAGGGAAGAGAGCTGTTTGGGAGAGATCAGGGGGTGGGATGTGTCAGGTGGGAGGCTGATCTCTACCCTAAAGCTAAAATTAACCCTGCAAGCTCCCTACAACCTACCTAATTAACCCCTTCACTGCTGGGCATAATTTACGTGTGGTGCGCAGCAGCATTTAGCGGCCTTCTAATTACCAAAAAGCAATGCCAAAGCCATATAAGTCTGCTATTTCTGAACAAAGGGGATCCCAAAGAAGCTTTTACAACAATTTGTGCCATAATAGCACAAGCTGTTTGTAAATAATTTCAGTGAGAAACCTAAAATTGTGAAAAATGTAAAGTTTTTTTTTATTTGCTCGCATTTGGCGGTGAAATGGTGGCATAAAATATACCAAAATGTGCCTAGATCAATACTTTGGGTTGTCTTCTAACAAAAAATATATACATGTCAAGGGATATTCAGGTATTCCTGACAGATATCAGGGTTCCAATATAACTAGCGCTAATTTTGAAAAAAAGTGGTTTGGAAATAGCGAAGTGCTACTTGTATTTATGGCCCTATAACTTGCAAAAAAAGCTAAGAACATGTAAACATTGGGTATTTCTAAACTCAGGACAAAATTTAGAAACTATTTAGCATGGGTGTTTTTTGGTGATTGTAGATGTGTAACAGATTTTGGGGGTCAAAGTTATAAAAAGTGTGTTTTTTTCAATTTTTTCCTCATATTTTATTATTTTTTTGTAGTAAATTATAAGACATGATGAAAATAATGGTATCTTTAGAAAGTCCATTTAATGGTGAGAAAAACGGTATATAATATGTGTGGGTACAGTAAATGAGTAAGAGGAAAATTACAGCTAAACACAAACACCGCAGAAATGTAAAAAAAGCCATTGTCATTAAGGGTAAGAAAATTGAAAAATGGTCCGGTCATTAAGGGGTTAACTTGTCGCAGTAAACCTTCCATCAAAATATATATGGGGGGGCGGAGCCAGCTTTCAAGGGAACCAGACTTGTGTGTTGAGAGCTCCTGGCTTTCATATGTTATGACCAATATTTATCGATATTTAAAGCAACTACTACTGCAATAACAGGGACCCCTATCAAGCGCAACGTCAATGGTGACATTTGGAGCTTTTGGATGGTCGTTTTCAGTTACTTAGAAGTCGGACTATAATGGAGGCTACAGATGGCTGGCAGCTAGCTGTGATGCAGCTTTTACAAGTTCACTTTGACAACCTAGAACGGATTTTATATGAGTGCTTCGCTGGTAGAGTGGTGAGAGAGGATAATATTCTGCAGTCAGCTAATTGCCATTTTACCCATACTGTGAACCCTACCGCTTCTACTATTTCCCAGAATGGCTGTATTACAGCGTCGACTCCTGAGATTTCTCGCAGCCATGCTGATCTCCCACAGCAGGAAGACGTTTATCATCACTGCAGCAAAGATGGGCTGAACTCTGATGCTGGTTATAGGGGTTCCCTTACTACAGATCCTGTTTCCAGCTTGATTATTGACCCGGCATATCTTAGAAGGGACATGAACTTGTTGATGAATCTACCTTTGAGCGCAATGTGCGTGGTCTCCGCAGATGGCAGCAATGCTCGGGCAGTTTCCCCTCAGCTCTGTGTCAGCAGGACTGAGCAAGAAGTGTCAGTGTCTTTTGCAGGGGCTAAAGCTGTGCCGAATCGGGGAGGCTTCGCTTTACACTTGGATAGCCTTGATGAGCGGCTACTACAGAGTGGGACAACAGAAGGCAGTCTTTTGCTACCGGGGAGCTTGCAGCTCCATTATGCTCCGTTGTGTGACCGAGATGGCTTTGATGATCAGGTGTTTCAGGGCGAAGGACTAATGCTAGGTCTTGGGCTGCCTTTGACCTACTTTGAAGCAGGCTAATACGGTCAATTGGTGAAGTCTGGTTCTGGGTTTCTCTTGAACTAACTCAGCTTTAATTGTTTGCACTTTAAATTATCGTTTAACCTTTTCTGTTGATGTGTGACGCAGCGGACTGTATTCTTCAAAACCCTCTTAGTCCCCTATGGATTAACTCTTTATTATTGGTATTTCATTACTAACGGGAACACTCAGTAAAGGGAAAATGGGGTTACTCTTACACCTCCCTGGATACTTTCTCCATTAATCTACTTATTCCTTTGTTGTCACATGGTTCCAATTATATTTGACTATTGCTTTATATGGGACATGTTTGCACTCTGTTTATATATGATTTAAGTTAAAAGTTATTTTCAGTTATGCCCTGGATTTTTGCAAGAGCTTTATAAAAGGTTTTCACCAAATCATATGTTTAGACACGTGGATACTTCTTAATGTTTATATGCACAGGGGATTGTGGGGTTAGGCAGAGTTTTGCTGAGTGTAGCAAACATATTTTAAGTTTAGCATGTCCAGGCAATGGGATTTTGCTTATCTCACATCCCTTTTAGTTGGCCCTATCTTTTCACTTGCCCATGCAGACACTGTATTTATTTATTTATTTATAAAATATTTTACCAGGAAGGATACATTGAGATTTCTCTCGTTTTCAAGTATGTCCTGGGATTACAAAACATTGCATTGATTGAGTAGGGTACAATAAAATACAAAAACAATATTAATACACAATATATGCAAACATTTAACATAGAACAGGTACAAAATATTTAATCAACCATGACAGGAGCATTCTGTTTTGAGATATGTATAGAGGGATCTCTTGAAGGATTTTAGGCTTGGGGAAGTTTTTAAAGTGTGAGGGAGGTCATTCCATAATTGTGGCGCTCTGTAGGAAAAGGAGGATCAAGCTGCTTTCTTTTTGTATTGAGGCAAGCTAAATAATGTGCTGGTATTGGATCGGAGGTTATAGGAGGTGGGAATAGCCGGGGAGAGCATTCTGCTCAGGTAGGGTGGGAGCTTCCCAGAAAGGCTCTTAAAGACAAGGCAGGATAGATGGAGGGTGCGTCTGGATTCCAGCGTCAGCCAGTTTAGTTCTTTTAGCATGTCACAATGGTGGGTCCTGTAGTTACATTGTAGCACAAAGCGGCAGAACGAGTTATACAATGTATTTAGTTTATTAAGGTGAGTTTGCGGAGCAGGTGCATATACTATGTCCCCATAATCCAAGATAGACATCAGCATTTGTTGTACAATCTTTTCCTTTACTGTAGGGCTGAGGCAAGATTTGTTTCTGTACAGGGCACCTAGTTTTGGATAAAGTTTAGATGCAAGTTTTTCTATGTGGAGGCCAAAAGATAGATTGGGGTCTAACAACATACCTAGGTATTTAAAAGAGTGGACTGCGGTCAGCGTGCAATTGGATTTTGTTTTGATGCAAAGATGGGAATTTTGTAATTTTTGTAATTTAGGTCCCGTTCCAAAGATCATTGTGACAGTTTTGTCAGTGTTTAGGAAGAGTTTGTTTTTCGAGATCCACTTTTCTACCTCTGTGAACTGGTCTTGGAGCACTGCTTCAAGCTGCGGCAGATTAGATTTGTTTGCATAGATTACCGTGTCGTCTGCATACATGTGTACAGTTGAGGATTTGCAGACATTAGGCAAATCATTTATAAATAATGTGAATAGTAGGGGGCCGAGAATGGAACCTTGGGGAACACCACACATGACTGGGAGAGGGAGGGAGTCACTGTTAGAAACAGAGACATATTGTGATCGATCCAATACGTATGATTTAAACCAGGTTAACAGGCGATCAGCAATACCAGAGTTTTTTAGTTTGAGAAGTAGTATGTCATGGTCCACTGTGTCAAAAGCCTTAGCAAAATCAAGGAAAATAGCTCCAGTTAGGTCTCCTTGTTCCATGCCAGTTTGGATGTCATTGCAAACTTTTAGGAGGGCAGTTGTATTGGAGTGATTCGGTCAAAAACCTGATTGATCAGGGGTCAGATAGTTAGAAAGTTGATAATACTCGCATAATTGCGTATGGACGCATTTTTCTAAGATTTTTGACAATACTGGGAGCAATGATATAGGGCGATACTTAGAAACCAAGGTTAACTCCCCACTTTTATGAATAGGCACTACTCTTGCAGTTTTCCAGAGTTTGGGTATGTATCCAGACACCAAGTATTCGTTAATTAGGGTTGTGGCAGGCTTAGCAATTGCCGGCGCACTGAGCTTCAACAGCATTGCTGGGATTTGATCAGGTCCAGACTGGTTTTTCATTTTTAGATTATTGAGGTGTTTCTTAATGACATTGAAGGGTACAGGTCTAAAATAGCACTTCTCTATATTGGGTCTTTGCTGTTTTAGTGGGGCCTGATCCACATTTGTAGCTTCAGGATGCGCGCCATTTATTAGTTTGTCAATTAGGGTGGTGGAGCATCCGACAAAATAATTATTAAAGGCATTTGCTACTTCTAAGGGGAGTTGGAGGTTTTGGTTATCCACATTGACAGTGGAGGGTTGGGAGTGGATTGGTGGATTTTGTAAGTCATTTATGAGTTTCCAAAACTTTCTAGGGTTAGATATATTATTGTTCAGATTTTCACAGAAATATTGTGCCTTAGCCAATTTTGTTTGTTTAGTACATATATTTCGCCATTGTCTATATACACAGTGATCATTCATAGAGCCAGTATGCTTGAACTTTGACCACAATGAATCCCGAAATTGGTACATTTGAATGAGGTCAGCTGTGATCCAATTCAAGTGTGCTCCTTTTACTCTCACCTTACGCAGCGGTGCATGTAAATTCCAAACTTGTAGGAGTTCAGACTGAAAGAATTCAACAGCAGAGACTAGATCTGGGATTAGGTTTAATCTGTGCCAGGGGAGGTTCTTGATGTCATTTAGAAATGATTGAAGATTACATTTTTTGAAGGACCTGGTGATTTTAACCTTGGGAGAGGATTTAGTAGCCTTTATTTCTTTCATGTAATTAGCAAGAGTCCATGAACTAGTGACTTATGGGATATACATTCCTACCAGGAGGGGTAAAGTTTCCCAAACCTCAAAATGCCTATAAATACACCCCTCACCACACCCACAATTCAGTTTTACAAACTTTGCCTCCTATGGAGGTGGTGAAGTAAGTTTGTGCTAGATTCTACGTTGATATGCGCTCCGCAGCAAGTTGGAGCCCGGTTTTCCTCTCAGCGTGCAGTGAATGTCAGAGGGATGTGAGGAGAGTATTGCCTATTTGAATGCAGTGATCTCCTTCTACGGGTTCTATTTCATAGGTTCTCTGTTATCGGTCGTAGAGATTCATCTCTTACCTCCCTTTTCAGATCGACGATATACTCTTATTTATATACCATTACCTCTGCTGATTTTCGTTTCAGTACTGGTTTGGCTTTCTACAAACATGTAGATGAGTGTCCTGGGGTAAGTAAATCTTATTTTCTGTGGCACTCTAAGCTATGGTTGGGCACTTTATTTATAAAGTTCTAAATATATGTATTCAAACCAGTGGAGTAGCGTGGGGGGGGCCACAGGGGCGGTTGCCCCGGGCGCATAATTATGGGGGGCGCAAAGCCTCCACCAGATAGTAGACTGTGACAGTCAGTCCCAGACTCCAGTGGCGCTTTGACAACTTGGCAGGCAAAGGGAACAGGGAGGATAAATATTCTAATAGGTGCCCTGCTGTTCTGTCTTGAGTCTTAAGTGTGAACTTCAATTGTCAGTCAATGTCGTCTGTGAGTCTGTGCCGCCTGTAAGTGTAATCCGACTCTGTCCGAACGTTACCTGCTGATTACGGTTTACGTCACTAGTTAGCACGTCGGGTCCTGACTCCTCCCACTCCCAGCACGCAGGTCAGGAGGGACCAAGGGAGCAAGAAGTGGAGGAAGACTGTCTCTAGCGCGTTGTGCCCGCCCGTGACTTTAAAAGGTAAGTAATGTGGGAGCCTTGAGAAGAGGATAAAGGGATGTTGGTGGCTATATTGACTACAAGTTATCACTAGCTCACAATGCAGCCATTAAACATGCTAAGAGGAATGGAATGTTAACCCGGTCCAGCCCAGGAATACCCTGAAATTTGCAAACACTCAGACTGAAAATTGTCTGATCAATGTGACGCACTGCATTGGGAACCCTTGATTACAAGCCTTGGCCCTGCCTTGTGTATACGTTCTGCCCTGCACTCTGTAACTTCATTATAACTTTTACATGCTATGGCTGATAGGAATAGGAGATAAAGGGATGTCGGTGGCTATATTGACTACAAATTGTCACTATCACTATCTCACAATGCAGGATTAAACATGCTAAAAGGAATGTTAACACAGTCCAGCCCAGGAACACCCTGAAATTTGCAAACACTCAGGCTGAAAATTGTCTGATCAATTTGACGCACTGACTGCATTGGGAACCCTTGATTACAACAAGCATCTCTTCTCATGTCATTCAGCTGAGCCTTGGCCATTGGGTATACCTGCTGCCCTGCACTCTGTAACTTACTTCATTATAACTTTTAAATGCTATGTATCAGCCATAGCATGTAAAAGTTATAATGAAGTTACAGAGTGCAGGGCAGCACGTATACACAAGGCAGGGCCAAGGCTCAGCTGTAATGACATGAGAAGAGATGCTTGTAACCAAGGGTTCCCAATGCAGTGCGTCACATTGATCAGACAATTTTCAGTCTGAGTGTTTACATTGTTACCTACTGTACTGGTGGAAGAGACTCAGTCAGTGCTAATGGGTTAGGGGGGCGCAATTTTTACCTTGCCCTGGGCGCTGACAACCCACGCTACGCCACTGATTCAAACATTTATTTGCCTTGACTCAGGATGTTCAACATTCCTTATTTTCAGACAGTCAGTTTCATATTTGGGATAATGCATTTAAATCAATCATTTTTTCTTACCTTAAAAATTTGACTTTTTTTCCCTGTGGGCTGTTAGGCTCGCGGGGGCTGAAAATGCTTCATTTTATTGCGTCATTCTTGGCGCTGACTTTTTTGGCGCAAAAAATCTTTTCTGTTTCCGGCGTCATACGTATCGCCGGAAGTTGCGTCATTTTTTTTACGACTTTTTGCGCCAAAAATGTCGGCGTTCCGGATGTGGCGTCATTTTTGGCGCCAAAAAGCATTTAGGCGCCAAATAATGTGGGCGTCTTATTTGGCGCCAAAAAATATGGGCGTCGCTTTTGTCTCCACATTATTTCAGTCTCATTTTTTCTTTGCTTCTGGTTACTAGAAGCTTGTTTATTGGCATTTTTTCCCATTCCTGAAACTGTCATTTAAGGAATTTGATCAATTTTGCTTTATATGTTGTTTTTTCTCTTACATATTGCAAGATGTCTCACGTTGCATCTGAGTCAGAAGATACTTCAGGAAAATCGCTGTCTAGTGCTGGAACTACCAAAGCTAAGTGTATCTGCTGTAAACTTTTGGTAGCTATTCCTCCGGCTGTTGTTTGTATTAATTGTCATGACAAACTTGTTAAAGCAGATAATATTTCCTTTAGTAATGTACCATTGCCTGTTGCAGTTCCTTCAACATCTAAGGTGCAGAATGTTCCTGATAACATAAGAGATTTTGTTTCTGAATCCATCAAGAAGGCTATGTCTGTTATTTCTCCTTCTAGTAAACATAAAAAATCTTTTAAAACTTCTCTCTCTACAGATGAATTTTTAAATGAACATCATCATTCTGATTCTGATGACTCTTCTGGTTCAGAGGATTCTGTCTCAGAGATTGATGCTGATAAATCTTCATATTTATTTAAAATGGAATGTATTCGTTCTTTACTTAAAGAAGTACTAATTGCTTTAGAAATAGAGGATTCTGGTCCTCTTGATACTAATTCTAAACGTTTAGATAAGGTATTTAAATCTTCTGTGGTTATTCCAGAAGTTTTTCCTGTTCCTAATGCTATTTCTGAAGTAATTTCCAGAGAATGGGATAAATTGGGTAATTCATTTACTCCTTCTAAACGGTTTAAGCAATTATATCCTGTGCCGTCTGACAGATTAGATTTTTGGGACAAAATCCCTAAAGTCGATGGGGCTATTTCTACCCTTGCTAAACGTACTACTATTCCTACGTCGGATGGTACTTCGTTTAAAGATCCTTTAGATAGGAAAATTGAATCCTTTCTAAGAAAAGCTTATCTGTGTTCAGGTAATCTTCTTAGACCTGCTATATCATTGGCTGATGTTGCTGCAGCTTCAACTTTTTGGTTGGAGACTTTAGCACAACAAGTAACAGATCATGATTCTCATAATATTATTATTCTTCTTCAGCATGCTAATAATTTTATCTGTGATGCCATCTTTGATATTATCAGAGTTGATGTCAGGTTTATGTCTCTAGCTATTCTAGCTAGAAGAGCTTTATGGTTTAAAACTTGGAATGCTGATATGGCTTCTAAATCAACTCTACTTTCCATTTCTTTCCAGGGTAACAAATTATTTGGTTCTCAGTTGGATTCTATTATCTCAACTGTTACTGGTGGGAAAGGAACTTTTTTACCACAGGATCAAAAATCTAAGGGTAAAAACAGGGCTAATAATCGTTTTCGTTCCTTTCGTTTCAACAAAGAACAAAAGCCTGATCCTTCTTCCTCAGGAGCAGTTTCAATTTGGAAACCATCTCCAGTCTGGAATAAATCCAAGCCTTCTAGAAAGGCAAAGCCTGCTTCTAAGTCCACATGAAGGTGCGGCCCTCATTCCAGCTCAGCTGGTAGGGGGCAGGTTACGTTTTTTCAAAGAAATTTGGATCAATTCTGTTCACAATCTTTGGATTCAGAACATTGTTTCAGAAGGGTACAGAATTGGTTTCAAGATGAGACCTCCTGCAAAGAGATTTTTTCTTTCCCGTGTCCCAGTAAATCCAGTGAAAGCTCAAGCATTTCTGAATTGTGTTTCAGATCTAGAGTTGACTGGAGTAATTATGCCAGTTCCAGTTCTGGAACATGGGATGGGGTTTTATTCAAATCTCTTCATTGTACCAAAGAAGGAGAATTCCTTCAGACCAGTTCTGGATCTAAAAATATTGAATCGTTATGTAAGGATACCAACATTCAAAATGGTAACTGTAAGGACTATCTTGCCTTTTGTTCAGCAAGGGCATTATATGTCCACAATAGATTTACAGGATGCATATCTGCATATTCCGATTCATCCAGATCATTATCAGTTCCTGAGATTCTCTTTTCTGGACAAGCATTACCAGTTTGTGGCTCTGCCGTTTGGCCTAGCTACAGCTCCAAGAATTTTTACAAAGGTTCTCGGTGCCCTTCTGTCTGTAATCAGAGAACAGGGTATTGTGGTATTTCCTTATTTGGACTATATCTTGGTACTTGCTCAGTCTTTACATTTAGCAGAATCTCATACGAATCGACTTGTGTTGTTTCTTCAAGATCATGGTTGGAGGATCAATTCACCAAAAAGTTCATTGATTCCTCAGACAAGGGTAACCTTTCTGGGTTTCCAGATAGATTCAGTGTCCATGACTCTGTCTTTAACAGACAAGAGACGTCTAAAATTGATTTCGGCTTGTCGAAACCTTCAGTCACAATCATTCCCTTCGGTAGCCTTATGCATGGAAATTCTAGGTCTTATGACTGCTGCATCGGACGCGATCCCCTTTGCTCATTTTCACATGCGACCTCTTCAGCTCTGTATGCTGAATCAATGGTGCAAGGATTACACAAAGATATCTAAATTAATATCTTTAAAACCGATTGTACGACACTCTCTAACGTGGTGGACAGATCACCATCGTTTGATTCAGGGGGCTTCTTTTGTGCTTCCGACCTGGACTGTAATTTCAACAGATGCAAGTCTCACAGGTTGGGGAGCTGTGTGGGGATCTCTGACAGCACAAGGAGTTTGGGAATCTCAGGAGGTGAGATTACCGATCAATATTTTGGAACTCCGTGCAATTTTCAGAGCTCTTCAGTTTTGGCCTCTTCTGAAGAGAGAATCGTTCATTTGTTTTCAGACAGACAATGTCACAACTGTGGCATACATCACTCATCAAGGAGGGACTCACAGTCCTCTGGCTATGAAAGAAGTATCTCGAATTCTGGTTTGGGCGGAATCCAGCTCCTGTCTAATATCTGCGGTTCATATCCCAGGTATAGACAATTGGGAAGCGGATTATCTCAGTCGCCAAACGTTGCATCCGGGCGAATGGTCTCTTCACCCAGAGGTATTTCTTCAGATTGTTCAAATGTGGGAGCTTCCAGAAATAGATCTGATGGCGTATCATCTAAACAAGAAACTTCCCAGGTATCTGTCCAGATCCCGGGATCCTCAGGCGGAAGCAGTGGATGCATTATCACTTCCTTGGAAGTATCATCCTGCTAATATCTTTCCGCCTCTAGTTCTTCTTCCAAGAGTAATCTCCAAGATTCTGAAGGAATGCTCGTTTGTTCTGCTGGTAGCTCCGGCATGGCCTCACAGGTTTTGGTATGCGGATCTTGTCCGGATGGCCTCTTGCCATCCGTGGACTCTTCCGCTATGACCAGACCTTCTGTCGCAAGGTCCTTTTTTCCATCAGGATCTCAAATCCTTAAATTTAAAGGTATGGAGATTGAACGCTTGATTCTTGGTCAAAGAGGTTTCTCTGACTCTGTGATTAATACTATGTTACAGGCTCGTAAATCTGTATCCAGAGAGATATATTATAGAGTCTGGAAGACTTATATTTCTTGGTGTCTTTCTCATCATTTTTCTTGGCATTCTTTTAGAATTCCGAGAATTTTACAGTTTCTTCAGGATGGTTTAGATAGAGGTTTGTCCGCAAGTTCTTTGAAAGGACAAATCTCTGCTCTTTCTGTTCTTTTTCACAGAAAGATTGCTAATCTTCCTGATATTCATTGTTTTGTACAAGCTTTGGTTCGTATAAAACCTGTCATTAAGTCAATTTCTCCTCCTTGGAGTTTGAATTTGGTTCTGGGGGCTCTTCAAGCTCCTCCGTTTGAACCTATGCATTCATTGGACATTAAATTACTTTCTTGGAAAGTTTTGTTCCTTTTGGCAATCTCTTCTGCCAGAAGAGTTTCTGAATTATCTGCTCTTTCTTGTGAGTCTCCTTTTCTGATTTTTCATCAGGATAAGGCAGTGTTGCGAACTTCTTTTGAATTTTTACCTAAAGTTGTGAATTCTAACAACATTAGTAGTGAAATTGTGGTTCCTTCATTATGTCCTAATCCTAAGAATTCTAAGGAGAAATCATTGCATTCTTTGGATGTTGTTAGAGCTTTGAAATATTATGTTGAAGCTACTAAGTCTTTCCGAAAGACTTCTAGTTTATTTGTTATCTTTTCCGGTTCTAGAAAAGGCCAGAACGCTTCTGCCATTTCTTTGGCATCTTGGTTGAAATCTTTAATTCATCTTGCCTATGTTGAGTCGGGTAAAACTCCGCCTCAAAGGATTACAGCTCATTCTACTAGGTCAGTTTCTACTTCCTGGGCGTTTAGGAATGAAGCTTCGATTGATCAGATTTGCAAAGCAGCAACTTGGTCCTCTTTGCATACTTTTACTAAATTCTACCATTTTGATGTATTTTCTTCTTCTGAAGCAGTTTTTGGTAGAAAAGTACTTCAGGCAGCGGTTTCAGTTTGAATCTTCTGCTTATGTTTTTCATTAAACTTTATTTTGGGTGTGGATTATTTTCAGCAGGAATTGGCTGTCTTTATTTTATCCCTCCCTCTCTAGTGACTCTTGCGTGGAAAGATCCACATCTTGGGTAATCATTATCCCATACGTCACTAGCTCATGGACTCTTGCTAATTACATGAAAGAAAACATAATTTATGTAAGAACTTACCTGATAAATTCATTTCTTTCATATTAGCAAGAGTCCATGAGGCCCGCCCTTTTTTTGGGGTGGTTATGATTTTTGTATAAAGCACAATTATTCCAATTCATTATTTTATATGCTTTCGCACTTTTTTATCACCCCACTTCTTGGCTATTCGTTAAACTGAATTGTGGGTGTGGTGAGGGGTGTATTTATAGGCATTTTGAGGTTTGGGAAACTTTGCCCCTCCTGGTAGGAATGTATATCCCATACGTCACTAGCTCATGGACTCTTGCTAATATGAAAGAAATGAATTTATCAGGTAAGTTCTTACATAAATTATGTTTTTGTGCACACAGTACACTAAGCAGTGGTCACTGAAATTGTTAGGGAGAACACCTGCCTCCTGGATTCGGTCGGGAGAAGTGGAGAGAATCCAGTTGAGCAGGGTAAGATTATGGCTTTTGATGTTTATGCGAGTTGGGGAGGAGATTAATTGCGTTAGCTGCAAAGATTTAAACAGTGAGTGACAACTGTTATTTTTTGGATTCAGCCAATCGATGTTAAAATCTCCAAAAAACAAAATTTCACTTTTTGGGTTTTGAGTTATGGATTCACTAAGGAGCTGTGCTATATCCGAAATGGAATGCACAGGGGACCTAGGTGGGAGGTAGTTTCCTGCAACAATGATTGATTTACTGCATATAGTCTCTCTTGTAGCAACATATAAGTTTTTACAGCACATTATGGGAAACTTGGTACAATTGGAGTAAGCTTGAGGTAGAGATAGCTACTGCCCTGAATATAGGACTTCTATATTTATTTTTGCTGAGTGCCAAGGGTCACCTGTTTACAAATGTTTTTTGGTTAAGATGTATGTAGGGGGGCCCTTGATACTTTATTGTGTTCACTTGCTTTTTAGTCTATATAATGGTTAACCTCTTCATTGATAACGGAAGATTTTAGACTTACTTACTCTGTACCCCACATAAGGTCAGATATAGGTTGGTTCTACTATGATCACCTCACTCATGTTCAGTTAAGCATCACTCACTATATACTGCCTTAGTAATAAACTTATGTGTACATGCATGTATGGTCTCTTTGTTGCTGGGTGTAGGGCCCACGCCCAGACAATTTGATTTATCAGTATTAACACAGTCATGCACATGTTTATGTAAAATCAACATAGTTTATATTATATTGTGATGTTATGGAGACAAGCCCCTCATAATATTGAGGTTATTTTGTCTTAGAATATATGCTCCTTTCCTTAGTCCCCTGTTTCCATCATTGTATTAAATATCCCTATTCTTTGCTTAACCATAGTATTATGGGTAGTTGCCAGACACCTGCATTTTCAGTGGTGGTTGAGTTAGCGTGGGCGGACACTTTACAGTACTGATGATTCCCATTCACTCTCAGATAGGCTGTTCTGATCCGGATGGGGTTCTTAAATGCTCTTAAATGCTATTAGTAAATCTGGTTCATTCTTGTTATGCTGTATGATTGACCTCCGCTCCTCCTCCCCCCCCCCTTTCCCTACCCTTAAGTACTCTGGTCTACTCCAGTGTCACTTGTGGTTTTCCTCGTAACATACCGCACCTTTCCCCCTTATTTATACTCAGCTATTGTACTTGCTTTGCATATATTTCTCCACACTTGGCTATGCAATACCGCACATCTGTTGATGTATATTCCCCCCCATTCCATTGTCCCCCCCTCCCTTATTACAGTGTTTGATTTCTAGTATAGATTGTACTTTGTTTATTATTATACACCAGTGCTTTTCTATTCTCTGTTGTATTTAGGTTACAAAAAAAACAAAAAATGTGAGGTCTGCTCTTTTTCTCTGTCATCATCTTGTGGTATTACATCTAAGTTTGTATTTTTTATTTTCTTTTGTCAGTATGTATATTCATTTGATGCTTTTTGTATCTGTATTTTTTCTGATTTGCCATGCACAAGATGTAATATCATTATTTTTATGATCTCAATAAAAATTATTCAAACAAAAAAAAAAATATATATATATATATATATATGGGGGCAAAGGAAGCTTTTAGAATGAAAAAGAACCACAAAAAACACCTGTTTGACAGATAGTAAAACAGGTATAACCCTGCATATAATAAGACTAAGGAAGCATTAAAGCACTCAATACAGGAAAGAAAGGCCTATAACATAAGTAAATGTATAAAGATAGGATAGGGGAGACTACTAAAATTGGAGAGTTGTAGTTAGAACTTGATGGGACAAACCAGATTTAACTTTATAAGAATACATAAATACGAAAACTTAGCATATGCCCACTTATCAGACATTTATAGGGTTAGTATGGAAATCAAATGTACTTGCCCTAGCTGCATACCAATTGTAAATATAGTATTGGAGACTGCCTAGAGCTTTAACTCAGAGTAAAAAATAAAAACGTTACTTATACAGGCGGATTTACAGTGCGGTGTAAAACTGTGTCTGAAACTCTTCCATGGAGCTATATATTTGTAGAATATAGGCATCACGCTGCCCCAGCCGCTGGCAGCAGTGTGTCATGACTAGAAACCACACCTAAACTCCAGATATATATATAAAAAAACAGCAGAGAACATATGTGAGCAGGAATTTGTGTGGAGCTCAGATCTTATGTTTGTCAGTATCGTACCCTAATATAGTGGTATCTGGCTGCAAGCAACAACTTTAAAAAGGCATTACCAACAAATGCAACTAACAGTAAGAGATCAAAAATTAACAGTGATTTAGGAGAACCTGCAAACTTTCAATACCCATTATGAAAAGCATAGTAAGTCTCGCCATCTACTAAGGATGGTTAAGTCTCATGAAAATAACAACTAATCCGTTTCTGCATTTCAGTGACGTGCAGTGACGTCAGAGGATGGTGAGGCAGGGGCTAGGATACGCCTTCATTCTTTAGATATCCTTTGTTGAAGAAATAGCAATGCACATGGGTGAGCCAATCACATGAGGTATCTATGTGCAGCCACCAATCAGCAGCTACTGAGCATATTTAGATATGATTTTCAACAAAGGACATCAAAAGAATAAAGAAAATTAGATATTAGATGTAAATTGGAAAGTTATTTAAATTTGCATATGGGTTTCATATGGGTTTCATGTCCCTTTAAATGGTGTCTTGGAAAACTGGTCAACTTAGTAAACGTCTGATTTTAGTCTAAAAGGATTGTAACAGAAACTCTTGCCAGATAACACAATGCTTGCTCTGATTATGAGATCTAGAAATCCATGCCCATTAAAATATGTTTAAAACATACTTTTTACTTTAATGCTGCAAATGATAGATTCTTTCATTACATAAGGGATGAGAGTCAGAGGGGGAGGAAGAGAGACAGAGAGAGAAAGAGACCATGGGGGAGAACAACACATAAGGAGAGAGATGGATAGATAGAGAGAGACACACACACACAAGGGGGGGGGGGGGGCACTGCATTTTAAAGTAATAAAACAGCAGAGCTACAGAGAGTTCAGAAAATTAGTCTATAATTTAGTGTGAAGTACAGAGGCAAGCTGCTAAGTTAGTGGGTGTAAAGTTTGAGTAAACAAAATACAAAAACGACCCTGCTATAAAAGAGTAAAAAACACTAAACCACATTCATTAAATTATCATTTTAACTAACAGAATCCCTATCAGTAAAATCTTACTTTAATAAGATGGGGCTGAAACACTGCTCTCTGTGCCTCTTCCCTGCTCTGTAAGGATTCAGGAAGTGACAGTGGCACATTCCACTGCACTTAGAGGGGAAGAACAGAACTCTCTTTTTAACTTTAGCAAAGCTAGCAGGTTTACAGGACAGCAACAAAATATATGAAAGTTGTTTTTTTGCGTTTTTGTTTTGTTTTATATGATTTAACATCCAGGCCCAACCCTATGTTCCACTTACTAATGCCTCTCGCTGGATTGGTTCAGCCCAAATAGGACTGCCTCAAATAAGCAGTTAATGAGCCATGCAATGATCTTAACCACTTGCATCCAGTAGATGGCGCAGCATGTTGTGTAATGGTGGGCAGACCTGATTGTGCCTCTTCATTGCACAACATATAGCTGTGAGAAAAAAAAATGCTGGGGGAAAAAATTTACAATTTTTTTTTAAAGCCAATAAAAAAAATATATTTTTGCCCATATGAGAGGTGAAGCACTGCCTCACCTGCCTCTAGTGACTGCACATCACTGCTGCATTTACCATAGCATCAGTCTTGTAAGGCTGACAGAAACATAAAAGAGTTTAACCCACTCTGGTTTTCAGGAAATATATCTTGAGGCAACCGTGGAGTTTGAGGCTCTGGATTATGGCAATAAAGCTAAGCTGGGCAAGGCAGAACAGCCCTCTGTTCCAATCAACTCCCATCCCATGGAACTCCAAAGGTAGGCTTATTTGTACAGTTAGATGAGCGGACCGCTTAAGAACTTGAGTGTCTTGTGGTTCTCCTAGAGTCTCATCTATTGTGTGTCTTACATATGTAGCCCCTGCAGGCAATCCTGTACTGCGCTGATTCATGGTAGGAACTGAAACGCTGAGCAGCCCAGAAGCCGATACACTCCTCACCAAGCTCGCCTCAATGCGATCATGTAGTGTCTGGACTATTTAGTGAGCTACTCTTCTCGCCTTTACTAGGGCAGGCTGAAGACTTAGACTGATAAGAGACCGAAGGGCCCAGAGAACTGGCAGCAGGATCTGTCATCGTGATGGTGTACACATTCCAGTGTCCCTCATAGACAGTATTATGGAGCCCAAGTAAGCTGGAATCCCCATTGGGTAAGGTCGGGATTGGTAAATGATTATCTTGTGCCGGAACAGTATTCTCCCTGCCTGCCTCTACAGCCACGTCCCCATCATGCAGAGCAAAAACTTGATAGAGCTGTTTCTCTAGGACAGCAAAATGGCGATGCAGAGTATTTTGAGTCTAAACTTCCCACATGTCCCATGTGTCTGAAGTCCCCATAGTAATAGGTTTTCTGCCAAGGTTTCAGTGGCTATAGTAGTTAGGGAGCTTCTCTGTAGGTGGCGATGTATAACTCCTCCAAAAGATGACAGCAGCTGGATCTAGTTGTGGTAATGCGATGATGTCGCCATCTTATTTAGGTGGGCCACATCAGTTAGAGAATAAGGTCCCCAAGTTTGCTTCTATGTTTCTCAGGGTATCAAAATTCTACTCCTGGCTTGTTAATTGAGAGGTCAATAAGGAAGGTTTCTTGGTAATTGAAAAGAAAAGCTATTAGAAATCAGTATAATGTCTCTTATCCTCAGGAGCTCCACATAACACGTCTTGCTGTAACGGTAGTTGGTTCTGCCCCCACCTACATTTATTAACCCCTAATCTGCCACCCCCAACGACGCTGCCACTATTCTAAATGTATTAACCCCTAAACCTAAGTCTAACCCTAACACCCACTAACTTAAATATAATTTAAATAAATCTAAATAAAATTGCTATCATTAACTAAATTATTCCTATTTAAAACTAAATACCTATAAAATAAACCCTAAGCTAGCTACAATGTAACTAATAGTTACATTGTATCAAGCTTAGCATTTATTTTTAGTTCATAATAAAAAAGGCTAACATTACAGAAAATAAAAAATCAAATTACCAAATTTAAAAAAAATTAAACCTAATCCCTATGAAAATAAAAAAGCCCCCCCCCCAAAATAAAAATACCCCCTACTTAAAAGGGCTTTTTGCAGGGCATTGCCACAAGATAATCAGCTCTTTTACAAAAAAGGTAAAAAGCAGCGTAAACAGGTCCTAACGCTGCTTTTTCACTACCGCTGCTATTACGATCCTTGCAGGTTTAGGGGCACAGCACACTTCTTTGGCCTTACCGCAAAATGACTTACGTAAACTTCGTAAAGTCTTTTTTCTATGGGACTTCCATAGCGCCAGTATTACGAGTCTGTCCTGGGAGGCCAAAAAGTGAGCGGTACACCCTCTACCTCCAAGATTCGTAACACATTTTAAAGTCAGTAGTTAGGAGTTTTATGGTACAACGCCATAGCATAAAATTCATAACTAAAGTGATAAAAAGTACACTAACACCCATAAACTACCTAATAACCCCTAAACCGAGGCCCTCCCGCATCGCAAATACTAAAATAAAATTTTTAACCCGTAATCTGCTGCTCCGGACATCGCCGCCACTATAATAAACATGTTAACCCCTAAACTGCCGCACTCCTTCCTCGCAAACACTAGTTAAATAATATTAACCCCTAATCTGCTATCCCTAACATCGCTGCCACCTACATTATATTTTTAACCCCTAATCTACTGCTCCGGACATCGCAGCTACTATAATAAACATATTAACCCCTAAACCGCCGCACTCCAGCCTTGCAAACATTAGTTAAACATTATTAACCCCTAATATGCTGTTCCTAACATCGCCGCCACCTATCTACATTTATTAACCCCTAATCTGCCGCCCCCAACGTCGCCGCCACTATATTAAATGTATAACTTAAATATAATTTAAATAAATCTAAATAAAATTACTATAATTAACTAAATTATTCCTATTTAAAACTAAATACTTACCTATAAAATAAACGCTAAGCTAGCTACAATATAACTAATAGTTACATTGTAGCTAGCTTAGGGTTTATTTTTATTTTACAGGCAAGTTTGTATTTATTTTAACTAGGTAGAATAGGTATTAAATAGTTATACTAGCTAAAATAAATACAAAAGTACCTGTAAAATAAAACTTAACCTAAGTTACACTAACATCTAACACTACAATACAATTAAATAAATTAACTAAATTAAAAACAATTAAATAAATTAAATTAAATTAGCTAATTCACAAAAAACAAACACTAAATTACAGGAAATAAAAAACAAATTACAGATCTTTAAACTAATTACACCTAATCTAATAGCCCTATCAAAATAAAAAAAAAACCCTCAAAATAAAAAAAAACCCTAGCCTAAATAGGATTGAGCTATTGGCTGATTGGTAATATATATTTATAGGAATATCTATTTATAAATACTTCGAACATATTTCCCTATATGAAGAACATTGGAATGGGAAATATTAACAGAAAATACACATTTAAAGGGACAGTCAAGTCCAAAAAACTTTCATGTTTCAAATAGGGCATGTAAATTTAAACAACTTTCCATTTTACTTTTATCACCAATTTTGCTATGTTCTCTTGGTATTCTCAGTTGAACGCTAAACCTCGGAGGTTCATGTGCTAATTTCGTAGACCTTGAAGGTCGCCTATAATCTAAATGCATTTTAATAGTTTTTTACCACTAGAGGGCATTAGTTCACGTGTTTCATATAGATAAGATTGAGCTCATGCACGTGAAGTTACCAAGGAGACAGCTCTGATTGGCTAAAATGCAAGTCTGTCAAAATAACTGAAATAAAGGGGCAGTTTGCTGAGGCTTAGATACAAGGTAATTACATAGGTAAAACATGTACAATTATAACTGTGCTGGTTATGCAAAACTATATATGTATATGTGTATATTTTGTGTATGTATATATATATATATATATATATGTATATGTTTTATATGTGTATATACAGGTATATCTAGAAATACATATATAAACATAAATACACATGTACACACATATATATATATATATATATATATATATATATATACACACACACACATATTTAGACATGTATATGTATGTAACGCTATGTTAAAACACCTGAGACCTCATACCTTTGAGCCCTTATAACTATTTATATGCAATTTAAAAAAAAAAAAATTCTGGTACTATTTTTCACTGGGCATCGTTTTATAATCACACTAACATTATACAAGGGATGGACACACCTTACAGAAGAATTTCATATACCAATTGGTTCTTGTTATTATTTATTCTTACCGGACACACAAATTAGATTTGTAATTTACATTTTGGGACAATTTCCCTTTTGGATACTATTCTTAACCTTTATTTTATTTTTTTCATTAGGGTACCATATTGTTATGTATATATAGCTTTGTAAAATCATTTTAGCCTCTTTTGGCGCTCGATATTTGTGAGATTTAAGGGATAGTCTACACCAGAATTTTTATTGTTTTAAAAGATAGATAATCCCTTTATTACCCATTCCCCAGTTTTGCATAACCAACACAGTTATATTAATATAATTTTAACCTCTGTGATTATCTTGTATCTAAGCTTCTGCAAACTGCCTCTTTATTTAAGTTCTTTTGACAGACTTGCAGTTTAGCCAATTAGTGCTTACTCCCAGATAACTTCACATGCACAAGCATAGTGTTATCTATATAAAATACATGAACTAACACCCTCTAGTGGTGAAAAACTGTTAAAATGCATTCTGAAAAGAGGTGGCCTTCAAGGTGTAAGAAATTAGCATATGAACCTCCTAGGTTAAGCTCTCACTTAAGAATACCAAGAGAACAAAGCAAAACTGGCGATAAAAGTAAATTGGAAAATTGTTTAAAATTACATGCTCTATCTGAATCCTGAAAGTTTATTTTGGCCTAGACTGTCCCTTTAACCATTTACTTGAATTTTTTTAGGGAAACTTGTTTGGGAGCTTGTAAGTCTGTTTGTGTAGGCGTTGTGATATCTACATTTCCAAATAGTAAATACAGGTATACCCTGCTCATACAGCGGGTTAGGGACCGGAGCCCCGCTGTAAAGTGAAAACCGCCTTAAAGTGAAACAAGGCAGTTTAGCTTTCTTTCCACTTGCCAGTGTGTTTAAAAACTTGAAAACATGTTTGAACTAGCATATATTAGGGGTGCAATAGGTTTCGTTTAACACTAGCACAGCACAGTATTCAATAAATACTGTACTTGTAAAATAGTGACAATTACTGTAGTAAAATTTGCCAAACTATAGCACTGAGACACAGATTGCACTGTAAAGCTGTAAACAGAGTGAACTGGGCATAACAAAATAGTGCCAGTCACTTTTCTCACAAACTCACAATGATTACAGCACTATTTCATAATCCTTGGAGGATGAACTTCAGCTCCACAAAGCGCTGCATTAGCGAATCGCTGTAAAGTGAAGCACTGTAAAGTGAGGTATACCTGTAATAGTTTTGTAAAGTTTGACAATATTTTCAAATAATTTAAAATTTTAGTTAATTTTTCTTCATGGTCATATTCATTTCAAACAAATTTCCTTAGAATTAGAAATTTTCATTTTAAGCTACAGTGCAGATTTTGGCCATTTTGAAGCTATAATCGGCTTTCTTAGCTTTAGTTTTGTCATTCTGTGTAATTTCTAAATATATTCTTTTAATTATACATCTAATTTTAACTTAGTAATTTTAACTTAGTACTGAAAACAAAAATGTCCCTTTAGAAGTCTACACCTTAGTCATCTAAGTCTTACCTTAGATTAAGCTGCAAATACCCCCCTGCACCCTTTCTATATCATGCAGCAGGAACCATAAAAAAGTTATGTTAAAGGGACAGTCTACACCAGAATTTTTATTGTTTTAAAAGATAGATAATCCCTTTATTACCCATTCCCCAGTTTTGCATAACCAACACAGTTATAATAATATACTTTTAACCTCTGTGATTATTTTGTATCTAAGCCTCTGCAAACTGCCCCTTTTTTCAGTTCTTTTGACAGACTTGCAGTCTAGCCAATCAGTGCCAGCTCCCAGATTACTTCACGTGCACGAGCACAGTGTTATCTATATGAAATATGTGAACTAACACCCTCTAGTGGTGAAAAACTGTTAAAATGCAATCTGAAAGAGGTGGTCTTCAAGGTCTAAGAAATTAGCATATGAACCTCTTAGGTTAAGCTTTCAACTAAGAATACCAAGAGAACAAGGCAAAATTGGTGATAAAAGTAAATTGGAAAAGTGTTTAAAATTACATGCTATATCTGAATCATTAAAATTTATTTTGGCCTAGACTGTCCCTTTAAAATTAATATTGTTTCTGGCCAGATTGAAATGGCTGCCAATCTCAGCCCACTGATGACATCACAATCTGGGCTGCATCTAGGCACTCTGCTGAATATCTTTGACAGTCTTTTGAATCCAACTAGTGAGCATTTTGTGATTGGATGCCATATACAGCCCAGATCATGATGTCATAAGTGGGCTGAGCTTGGAAGCCATTTCAAAGTGGCCAGAAACAATATTCATTTTAAAATAACTTTTTTTACCATTCCTGCTGCATGATATAGAAAAGGTGCAGGAGGCTATTTGCAGCTTAATCTAAGGTAAGACTTTAAGATGACAAAGGTGTAGACTGTCCCTTTCAGAGACACTAAGTGCAAATTAAAACACTAGCAGCAATGCAAAAAAAAGGTAAGGAAACATTTTTAAAATTACAACTAATATAACTTAGCAAAAGAAAGAGAATTTTTTTTTTAACTATTAACTTAGTAGTGAAAAAAAATGTCCCTTTAAGAGACGCTAGTTTTAAACTTAAAACTAATATAACTTAGTAAAAAAAAAAAATTGTTTTAAACTCAGACTATTAGTACTAAACTGCTGTAGTAACATTTTAAAATTAAATATTTAACAATTTACAAACACAATTCTTGAACTTTACAATGAATCTGCTGTCCTGCAGATAACAATATTAAAAAAATAAATTAGATATGTAGATTAGAGATAAATAAATATATACACTAACACATAAGGTGCTGGTATATTATAATCTCTTTAAAGCAAGTATTAGCAAATGTCTCTCAGTGAGGGGGGCACAGATACACAGGTACTGCTAGCACACTGATACACAGGTCTGAGGCTTAAATACGTAGGCAGTAAGTTAAAATTCCCTCTTTCAATTCACTCCCTCCCCCTGAGAATGCTGAATAGCTATTACTAAGCGTCGCTTAGTAAAATGACGTAACATCGGAACACCTCGATAGTGTCAGGCTGCCTGATACTATCAAGGTGTTCTGAGGTTACGTCATTTTACTAAGCGACGCTTGCTGTTTCGAAAGAACAATTTACAATCTGTATCATGTATAAGAGGTAGGTGCAATATCACAAACGGCCGTGTGTTGTATTACTATCTTCTACCAGCACTGAAAACAGAGTGACATCATCAAAGTCATGTGGGCCCTAAGGGGAACGCCGCTGAACAAGTCAAGCCACCGGAGCTGAACGTTGTAAGTGGATCTAGTGAGATAGCAGATCTGAAGGCTACCGGTAAGGTTGATTTTTACTCTCTAGACGGACACGGACCTGACAGGCTAAAGCCGTCTATGTTTTAAAAGACTGTGGCCTCGCTTCCATTGAGTCGTTAAAAATGGAGCCGTAAGCTACCGAAGCGGCCGACAGCTAAAAGTAATTTACGGCTGCATTTTAGTACCAGGTTTCCATTGAAAAGATTAGCGTGTTGCGCGCAGTCGCTCTTTTCGTGTAGCTGTAAGTTAACGTTGTGTTAACGCTTCCATCTGACGTCAGATTTCTTGAAAATCAATTAGTTGCTAAGGTAACCCGACCTTACGCTATAGAATTTACGTTTAACGTCCGTGCTTATTACCTGTGATCGCCTCTCAAGAAAAATAAAAAAACACTTATCCATATTTTTAATAATCAAATACTATTTTCTAATATAATTATATTTAACACTTCATAAATATAAGTAATATTTCTTGCTGCCCTAGGCATAGGTCTAGTTTGCATTCTGTAGATATGTTCTTGCATATATTATTATATTTAAATATATACTGATATTTCTATTAGAATATAAGTTCAACTATTTCTATACATGAGACAATAATAAATATTACTTATAACAATTTATTTCTACATTAAAACACTTGCATTATTTGCAAGTTTTATAATTTCAATAGAAAATAGGTCTCAAAAAGCACAATATTCCTCTTTTACACCTAGTTGAGCTGGGGGTAATATATCTCAATGTATCGACAGCCTCCGACAATGTATTAACGGTTAGCGCTTTCAATGGAAACCTGGTATAATTTATCGATTAACGGCTTCTATTACTTTCTATGGGACGCGAAAATCTTTTCGGCAGCCGAAGTCCGGCAGCCGATATTGAGGTATAACGCGCCATTGGAAACAGTCGTTAAACGCTATTGCTTTCGACAGCATATTTAACGGTTTGCGAGTGCACGCAAACTGAATTACGACTCAATGGAAGCGAGGCCTGTATCGACATTTGGTCCTAGTTTTTTCAAACATTTGGAGTTGTGGCCTTATTGCTTCCTTATGCTTGGATATAAAACGGATACCACACAGACTAATTAAAGGGACATTAAACCCAATATTTTCTTTCATTATTCAGGTAGAGAATACAATTTTAAACAACATTCCAATGTACTTCTATTATCTAATTTTCTTCATTCTTAAGATATCCTTTGTTTAAAAATAGCAATGCACATGGGTGAGCCAATCACAGAAGGCATTTATGTGCATCCACCAATCAGCAGCTTCTGAGCCTATCTAGATATGCTTTTCAGCAAAGGATATCAAGAGAATGAAGCAAATTAGATAATATAAGTAAATTAGAAAGTTGTTTAAAATTGCATGCGCTTTCTAAATCATGAAAGAAAACAATTGGGTTTACTGTCCCTTTAAGGTGGAATCAAATGAGACTATTAACTTTTTCATTTGTCTGGTTTGAACTTTCTGCCAAATTTTATGTTGCTTTTAATGCTTCATTTGCATAGAGTGTTTTATAAAGTGTTTAAAATAAGACCAGATTCCAAGTTTCTTAAGTATGTGGAAGGGAGACGTCCCTAATACTTGTTGTTAATATATATTTATTTCTTTTACTTATAGATGTTTCTAGAAAAATAAATACTATTTATATATATATCATACATCATTTTTCCACTATTATAACTGTCTTGGTCTATCTTTTGGCTATTTTGGGGGAAGAGATAGCCTGTAGGGGAGCTTAGGAGTTAATACTTGGCACCATACTCCATTCTAAGGGGTCGATTTATCAAGCTCCGTAAGGAGCTTGATGCCCCTTGTTTCTGGGGAGCCTTCAGGCTCGCCGGGAACAGAAGTTATGAAGCAGCGGTCTAAAGACCGCTGCTCCATAACTTGTCCCCCTGTTTTGAGGCCGCAGACAGAAATCAACCCGATCAAAATTGATCTGGCTGATTGAAACC